>NC_142799.1:30002039-30014004 GCF_049724085.1 Artemia sp. Qi Xiang Cuo
ATATATTATATATATATATATATATATATATATATATATATATGTATATATATAAATATACATATATATATATATATATATATATATATATATATATACATATATATATACATATATATATATATATATATATATATATATATATATATATATATATATATATATATATATATATATATATATATATATATATATATATATATTATATATATATATATATATATATATATATATATATATATATATATATATATATATATATATATATATATATATATATATATATATATATATATATTATATATATATATATAATATATATATATATATATATATATATATATATATATATATATATATATATATATATATATATTCATATATATATTGAATTGAAGTTATCAAGTATTTTGGGCAATAGGTTGCATAGGTTGCATCAAGACTGGGCTGGGTAATTGTAGACAGAGAAAAGCCAAGACAGATAGTCCAAGTAATTGAGAGGCAAATGTTTAAATGACTGAGGCACGGGTAAATGGCAGGAGTATGAATGACTCTTATTGGACACATACTTGTCAGGTTAGTTTTTGGAAAGGCAAACCTGCCTAGAGTCTTAGGCATGCTGATCAAGAATTTAAAAAAGAGGCAAACAAGGCACAACCGCCTATGGTCTTAAGAAGGTTGACCAAGAATTTAAAATGGACATAGGACCATAAATTTGCTTAAAATAACAGGCAAAACAATCGTTTAAATCCATCTTTATCTTTCAAATAGTACCTATTCATTGCCTAAGCTTAGCCCCACATTCTGAAAAAAATTTGAATTTTTCACACATTTGTTAAATTTTTGGGTCACTTTCCCGAAACTCTGGGCGGGTGGGTGCCCCCAAATATTGTCCCAAATTCCTCTCTCAATTTAGCACTTGTTCACGGATGTCTACCGTATCCAATCACTTTCCCTATAGTATCTATTCATTGCCTCATCTCAGTTCAGAAAATCTGAGCCTATTTCCACTTTTTCAAATTGAGGGTCACTTGCCAGAGACACTGAGCAGGTGATGTGGGCACCTTCAAAAAGTTGTCCCAACTTCCACTCTCGCCTTGGAACTTATTCACTGATACCTAAATCCGTCAACGGTTAGACTGTTGCCCAAGAGGTAACCATGCCATGCTCTACACACATACCAACAATATATTTTTATTTTTGTTTTCCACTTTCACATGGGGTCCCAATCTAGCTCATGTCCATCGCTTAGCATTCAGGCCTTGACAAATAAAGCCCAGGTTAGGTGTAAATATATATATATATATATATATATATATATATATATATATATATATATATATATATATATATATATATATATATATATATATATACATATATATATATATATATATGTTTTATACCTTAGGCCCCAAACCTTGGAAGCGTGCATTTTGTCTACATATACATCAATATAATATATTTTCAATGATAATTTTAGATACGTCAAACTGTTACGTTTAAAGGTACTCAGGTGGAGTTATTAGCATTGGTAAATTTACAATATCCCAGAAAAAGTTGGAAACACCTTCCGAAATTTCCCCAATCTTAACGAACATTACAGCAGAAAATTATGGTTGTCCGAAAAACTCCTTGACAGAATTTTTAAGTCCTCATCTTTGGAAATTACTCATTGCTGATTTTTTTTTTTTTTTTTTTTTGCCAAAAAGTGATTGAACTGTAGGTGGAACTGTAAGTTTTTTTTCTGTAAGTGGAAAGAGAAACTGAGATGCGGCAAATATTCTACAATTAAGCAAAACCGATCAAATTCGATTTTATTGACGGCCTTCCAACGTGAAAACATTTTCTAAATCTGGTTTTGAATAGCAATCGATAACTTTGGTCAAATACAAGCAAGACAATCCAACAATTTTGTTCTAATATTGCTTTTTGTTTCATGCATTTTATCATACTCTTGTCTCGCTTTCGCCTTAAATGTTACCTAGACCACTTTTGCATAACAAAGTAGAATATTTCCGTGGAAGTTCGAATGCATTTTTTTAAAATATCGGATATGATTGTAGAATTTATTTTACTTAAGATCTTAGTACGCTTAACTTTGAAATAGCTTTCCAACCTAATTTTGACTTATATCCCACCCGGCCTTTGTGGCTGTATTGGGGCTTCTTTTCTAACTAGTCGTTGAATATGGTGACGGTATTCGGTTCTATCTGGTGCAAGACGCATGGGTTGGGTGAGGTTCTGGCCATTGAAGTTGTCGTACCATATCTTTCGAGGTCGGCTACGAGGTCGTGTGCCATGTACCCATCCTTCAAACGTGACTTTGTTGAGTTGATTTGATGACATTCGTTGGATATAACCAAGCCAGTGGAGCTACTGACTTCTAATTCGGTCCATAATAGTGTATGAGCAGTGGAGGAGTTTGCGGAGGTCTTCATTGGATACTCGGTCGATGTAGGTGATCCCTGCTATGCGACGGAGACATTTTGTTTCAAATGCAGAGATTCACCTTTCGTCATCAGCTTTAATTGACCATGTTTCCCTTTCACACATAGCAATGGGGATTATGAGAGAGTTAAAGAGACGGACCTTCAATGATTTTGATAGTATCCTATCATCCAAATTGATGATAGGCTCTTGAAGCTGCTGGTTGCAAGCCCCAGTCTACACCTAATCGATTTTGAGCAATCGTTGTTAGAGGTTAAAAGACTGTCAAGGTAGACAAAAGATTCTAGATTTTCAATTTGCTCTCCTTTTATGGTTAGCTGTATGGCTCTGGTTGCAGAGTCTCTGGATACCCACATGACTTTTGTTTTTGTTGTGTTGAAAACCACAGTTTATAGAATTAGCAGTATGATCATTCCCTATCTCACCCATTATAAAAACCCGGACCAAGGTGAGAGTGCTCCAGAGAACGTTTTTGCAGATATAAACATAAGCGGCATTAGATCTTTTCACGAGTAGACAAGTCTGATTTCTCTTGGACGCGAAACAAGTTGAAACCCGCTATTACGAATAATGCACTTTGTAACCATTTCTCATTGATTGACGGAAACAGATTAACCCGCTAATGCAGAAATAAGGGGGAGGAGCTTTTTGTTCGCACCGAGAATGAAGACCAGAAATTATCTGCGATAAACTTACTGGATAATTCTATAAACTGTGGTTGAAAACCATCCCAAGGGCTTCGGTTGCTGATGCTATCTAGTTTGTGTCTGTTTGGAGGAGATGTTCATGACTGTTGATTTTTACGATGTCGTCTGCGTACACTAATTTGTCGATAAGTTTCCCTCCAATGGATGCACCGCCTGTGGTTTTAGCAAGTTATAAAGCTGCATTTAGAAACAGATCAAATAGATGAGGGGATAGGAGGCAACCCTGAAGAACACCTGCTAACGCCTGGAACTCTTCTGTCAATCCCTCAGGCGTCTGAACCTGGCTACAGAAGCTCAAATACATATCTTTGATCAGCGTTACCATGATTTGGAGACTCCATAATGCAGAAGTATGTGCCAAAGCCTGTTGCGCCATTTTAAATCGAAGGCCTGTTTAAACTCAATAAAAAGTAAGAGCAGTTCTTTCCCAATTTCTATATTTTTCTCCATCAGTTACCGGGTGGAAAATATATGATCTATAGTAGATCGATCTCCTCGGAAGCCGGTCTAATATTCCTCTAAAGTGAGGTCTGTCAAGCAGTCGATCAAGTAGGATTTTTGTAAGGATCTTTGCCCGTTGGCTTGTCATGCTAATTGGCCTGTAGTTATTACAGTCGCCTTTTTCACCCTTTTTGTAAAGGGGGACAATCTTGGCTTTCGCCCAAGATCTGGAGGAGTGGTCTATTTCCCAGATGCCAACTGTGACTTTATGATAGATGTCTACCAGTTCTTCAGGGTCCAACTTAATTAGCTCTGACTGTATGCCATCTAGGCCAGGAGCTTTTATTTATTTTCACGGATTTACCTCTTCTCGTAATGGTGGTGGACTTGGATCTACTGGGTACTCCGGTAGTTGAAAAGACAGTAGGATAGATGGGTCAGGGGTTATTGTGGGGTTCAGTTTCTGGCAAAAGTGATCCTTCCAGCGTTCCCGCCTCTCCTCAGAATCTGTGATAAGTTGTCCATGTTTATCTAAACAGGGTTGTTGCTGTCGTGGGTTTCTTTTTCGACAGCTCCTGTACTGTTTTGTACATGTAGTGGCTGTCATTTTTTTTGTAGTCGTGTTTGCATTCATGGCACTTGTCGTTGACGTATTGACGCAGAGCCTGCCGTATTTTTTCCCTTACTAGACGTTTTAATCTCTTGTATTCATCCTGGCTTTGTCGGTCTTTTTTGTTGGCGTAAATACATTTTCAGCACAGATATCGATGATTCCGGGTGTGATCCATGGTTTATCAGAGCGGGACTGTACCCCTAAGATTTCATGAGCCGTTTCTCTGATAATTGAGGCGCTTTCACCAACCAGACGGTCGACTTCCTCAGTAGTTGGGATTCCCATGAGTTGGATGTTTGACAGCTTATTCGAGAGAGCAGTTTTATATTTGTTTCTTGTTTTGATGTTTTTTAGGTGATCGACACGGTATTTTGGGTAGCTTTTCTTGGGTGGTTGGGGTTTTCGGAGGCACATATGGAGTTCTGACATGACTAGAAAAGGGTCTAAGTCAAAATCACCACCGGCCAAAGATACTGTATTCAGCACTGACGACTTCCAACACTTGCGGACCAGTATGAGGTCAACCATATTTTAGGTTCAGCCGTCTGGGGATCTCCATGTGACCTTTCTGCGTTCTCTATGTCGTAATGAAAAGCTCGTTATCATGACAGAAATCTATGAGTATTTCCCCCTAAGGTTTTGTCTCCCCTGTCCGAACTTGCCCATTACGTCTTCGAAACCTGCATTTGATTGTCCGACGATAGCGTTAAAGTCCCCAATGACGAACAGAACATTTTTCTTGGGCACCTGGTCAACGGTGTGTTGGAGCTGGGCAAGCCACCTGAGGCCAACACAGCTACGCACACTCCTCCTCCATACCAATCTATCCTATGTCTCCCTCTTTACAACCTCCCAGCAAGTTCCCATTTCCTTTAAATCTTTCTATATGACATCCTCCCACCCCAACCGCGGACGACCTGCTTTCCGTTTAGCAATAGACGGTTGGCCAAAAAGGACAATCTTCGACAATCTATCATCCATATAACGTGCCCTAGTCATCTCAATCTTTCTCTCATTATAGCCCTAGAAAGCGGGATTGAACCATTCGTACAGCCTACTGTCTAAAATACGGTCAGTCAGACGGGTACCTAGAACATTCCGTAGGCAATTTCTCTGGAGAACATCTAGCAAATCTTCATCCGATTTTTGGAGTGACTATGCTTCAGAGCCATATTTCAACACTGCCATCACTGTAGCTTCCAATATTCTAATCTTGGTTTGCAGATTTATCTTCCTATTCTTCCAAAAAAAAATTAACTGTGAAAAAACACAACAAATTCAAACATGAAAAACGCCCGAAAATTAAAAAAATAATTTTGGTTTTGTTTTATAATTAAAACTAAACGCTAGCTCACAGTAACTAAAATATTAATTAATATTAGTAGATTAGGCTTTAGTGGCAGTATCACTCTATAAGAAGGGCATCATATTGTCATACCGACTTTGCCTTTAAGATTGAAGCCATTTCTTGAATATAGCAACTTGTTCTCTTGAAAATTAATATCCTACAACATCTTTCTTAGAATATCCTTTTGATTGAATGCAATCATTCCACAGTTCTTTAAAAAAAATTATATGATGCTATCGCAAATTAATTGTCTAATTTGAAAGATTAAGAGAAACGAGATGTTGAATGACGTCATGACAAGCGAATCTATTCTGGCAGCAAACCAGGCGTATTTAATGACGTCATCTCATGCATATAAATGACGTCACCTATTGCATATAAGCGACGGTTTCAGGTAATTTTTACCATTAGTATTGAATATAGCGAGAAGCAAATAAGACATTACGTTAACTGAACTTCATAAAGAAATGAAAAATTTTCTGAAGAAAAAAGATATAAGGCTTCCTGTTGAAGAGAAGAGCACAGTAGTGAAGAAAATGAATGTCTCTGAATCTACAAGACTTTCCAAGTTGGAACCTGAGGTTAAAAAGTTGCCTTTGGGAAATGACAATGCAGCTCAGATGGACAAAAAGACCATCAGTTTTTCAAAAATTAAAAAGATGGCTGGTAGTAAACGGATTGATTCATTCGAAAAACTCGACAATGAGCTTGCAACAATTGCCAACACACTATCAAAATTTTACAAATGTCCAGAAATGAAGAAAGCAGTAAGAGCACGGTGGGAAGTAATGGATTGTATCCGACGCACAGACTCTCTTACAGAAAAATTGAGAAGATACCAAAGCCAAATTGGGAGAATGGATTTAGATGGAATTGTATCTAGCTTTTACTATCAAATGGTCAAAATAAGTTCAACCATGACAAACTTGGAAAACGAAGTAAAAAGGAAGCAACAGATAAAACACAAAGCAACGGAAAACTTATCTCAGTCTGAAAAAACGTGGCTTGATGCTAAGAAAGTTGTTGAAACTAAGATGGAAAAAGGTAGTGAAGAGGTTCAGCAAAAGAATTGCCTTGGGAACGAAACCATGTTCCCAGATAAGGAGAATTCGGATAATTTTTCTGCTGATAGATTGAGCCCCATCTTTTTTGTGAATGCAGTCCCTGACACTGGTAATTGTTTTACAAGTGTTTTAAAGGATGCCTTTGCTCGGTATCAGAAAATTAAATTTTCACTTGGTCAGTTTAAATTTGTCGCTGGGATTGATGAGCATGATTCGCAAACCCAACAAGCTGCCCAGACAAATAATGAAGACCCTGCTATGCTGATAGCTGCTGAATTTGATATACCTCAGCAAGTGGTAGTTCACTCCCATCAGGCAACAGACGGCCAAAAAATTTCAAAGTCGGATGGCAGCATCGTCAGTCTTGTCGAAACTACTGAAAGAGTGTCAGCAACAGCCTTGCGTTACTTCCTGTTGAGACAAAGTCTTCTCATTTCTAATAAGAATTTTAGTATGACACAATTGATCAGTGTTGCCAATTGTGACTTGGCGAATACTCTAGGGAATCTTTTAAGCCGTTGCACTGGTCCAGCAATTAATGTTGAACAAATTGTTCCGCCTATTTCTAAAGAAGGTATTTACGCACTTGGACAAGAAGGAGCATATCTTTATAATAGCTTAGTTCAACTACCTGAACTGGTAGCCAAACGTTTTGATTATTTTGAGTTTTCTTTGGGGCTGCTAGAAATAATATTGATATTGAATTGCGCCAACCGTGTTATGCAGTCAACAAAGCCATGGGAAATGAAAAAACAAAATAGAATGGACGAAGTTTATATAATTTTAGGAGCTTGTATTGAAACACTTCGTGTTGTTGGAATAATGTTGCAGCCAATTATTCCGTCACTATCATGCAAGCTGCTTGATCGGTTGAATGTGTCTGTTGAGCAAAGAACATGGAATCATGCTGTTTTCATTGAACAAGTAGAAAAGCGGCCACTCGGCTCGCACCACTCAATTTTGTTTAAGAGAATGGTCGAAGTTAAGGCCAATACTGCTGCAAAAAATAAGCCAGATGCTACTACCGCCAATAGACTGAAGAAAGTGAATGAGAAGAAAGGATTATCAAAAAAAGAGAAAAAGGAAAGAAAACACAATAGAAAAAAATCCCTCCACGTGTTGTAAAGGCACCAACGATAGAAATTTCACACTTCCTGTTAGTTTCCAGTTTTATCACTACTTTAAAATTATTGAGAGTCAATTAAATATAAAATTATGCCACCCAAAGAAACAAATTTTTCAAAGATACGTGTGTTATAATCTTTTGTCATTAATACATATGTTACATAATTTTGTATATGAAGATGCAGTTTTCTCAAACATTGCATTTTACTTTAACATTATATTTTGTTACTTACAAAATCATTAAACATGTCGACATTACGTCATATTCTTCTAGCTTTAGTATAGTTCTTCTAATGAATTCTACGACTTTATGTTCCTTCCGGTTTTTCTGATAGGTATAGTATGCTACTGGTCATTACACCTTTGCCAAGAGGAACGAGTATAACTTGATTGGTGATTAGGATTTGAATAAAAGGAATAGTTTTTTACATCTTAGTGTTAACTGAGCAATGACTAAAGGAATATTTGAAGGTGGAGAAAAAAGGGGTAATTAGCGATTGGATAATTTTAACAAGAAATTACAAAAAAGTGTTTTGGTTTGCACAGTGTTGTCAATTTTAAATAGTTTAGAAATAAAAAAAATTAACAAGAAATGGCTGAAAAGTATTTTGAGGGAGTTGAGTTGCACGAGGGTTCAGTTACATACGGATTCAGTTACACGGTGATTAGTTAAACGGGGTCGAGTAGCACGGAGGGTTAGATGTACAGGGTTTCGGTTATACAGGGGTTCAGTTATAGGGAGGGTTCAGTTGTACGGGGTTCTGTTTACACAGGGGTTCAGTTATATGGAGGGTTCAGTTATTTTTTCTGATTTTCTGTGTTTGAGCAAGAAAATAACTGGTCTTTTAGCAAACTTAGCCATAGCTATCAGAATTGATAGGTGATTTGAATAAAAGGAATTCAAATATTTTGTCTATGAAATAGAAACCAACTTAATTTGAGAAAAAATAATCCATTTGAACAACTCTGATCTGATTAAATTTTTGCTGACAATGAGATTTAATCGCTGCTAAGCCCATTTTTTTTGCGAAAGGGGTTTCTCAATTTACTTCTTAGTATTAAATGACAAATTTCCAAATACGATAATTTTGAAAAGCAGACAAAAAAATTGGTTTGTCCCCTCATTTCTGTAGGGCAGGAGATAACTTAATTTACTTAGACAATGAATGATATTAATTAGTGATTGATTGTATCAGTGGAGAAAAAAAAGGATTAAACTGATTAACAGTTAAGGTAACCCCAAAGGAGCTGTTAACTGAGGTAATTTGTTATAAATTTGATAAATACCTAACGACGAATCGGAAATGTTTGATTAACATTTGCAAAAAAAAAGGAGTAATGGGATTTGCGAATTGGAGGAGATGGGGTGGTTATGCACTGTATAATACACAAGTGATGTTTTGGAGAGTTAGGGGTCGTGTGTGTCTCTTTGGGCTATGTGTGTCTCTTTGGGGGCGTTTGAATCTTTTGGTTACTAAAGTATTATATTTTCATCATGTTTTAGGAAATTCGATTAAGATTAAATTAACTTCAGTACTTGAGTGTAGTCGGGTGTAACATGTAAGTATCAAATTTTGAGTTTACTGCAGGGGATTATCCACAAGGAGAATTTTCCATTGGGAGGGAACTTTCCAGGAGGTGAATTGCCACAAGTTTTACAGGAAATCATCCGTTCATAGGTTTTTTCCAAATTTTTAAAGAAAATTTGCAAATGAAAAGAGGATTTATGAACCAAACTTATGCTAATTTCTGCTCGTGTAGGGTTTTGAGTCGATTATTTCCTAAATTCTTTACAGTCTCATGAAATGTAATTAAACAAATATAAAAGATTTTTCAACCAAAGTAAGGAGCAAGTTTAAAAATCATAACTGATTTTCTTTAAAAATTTGGAAAAAAAAGTCAACTTCACAATAAAGAGTAAGGAGTTAAGGATGAGACAGACTTTTGATCTTTTACATAATTAAATAAATAAAAACGGGGGGGGGGTGCTTTGTCGTGGTTTAGCTTGTCACAGTTTTAAAAGAGCTTTACGGGGATTGAGAGACTCAGTTGCCGGATTCCGTGTGGTTTTTCTTTATTCCAGTTTTTATAAAAACCAGTATTGTCTATAACTTAATTTACGTTGGTTAAACTTCCGATGGTTAAGAAAGCGTAACAGGTAATTAAAGTATGAGGAATGGGATTCTATAATTAGAATGATTTTAAGTTGAAAAATTGTGACGTAAAAATAACTCAGTTATTTGCTTGCGTGTATAGGAATTCCCATGTTATTTGCTTGCTTGTATTTTGTGTTAAAATAAGTAGTTTTTGTATCTTTTAAAAGAGCTTTAAGGGGTTTGAGAGACTCAGGTGCATAATTCTGTGTGAATTTCTTTCACTTGGTGGTCATTAAAAATGAAATTTTTGTGTTAAATAATTAGTTTTTGTATCTTTTAAAAGAGTTTTAAGGGGTTTGAGAGATGTACTGTATAATTAACAAGTGATCTTTTGGAGCTTATTGTCAATTCAACGAGAAATGACCGAAAAGTGTTTTGAGGGGGATGGGTTGCATGGAGGGTTCAGTTGCATGAGAGTTCAGTTAAAGGGGGTATAGTTACACGGGGGTTTCGGTTATACAGGGGTTCAGTTACAAGGGGGTTCAGTTGCACGGGGGTTGAGTTAAATGGGGATTGAGTTCCACGAGAGTAGTGCTTTGTCGTGGTTTAGCTTGTCACAGTTTTAAAAGAGCTTTACGGGGATTGAGAAACTCAGTTGCCGGATTCCGTTTGGTTTTTCTTTATTCTAGTTTTTCAAAAAACCAGTATTGTCTATAACTTAATTTACGTTGGTTAAACTTCCGATGGTTAAGAAAGCGTAATAGGTAATTAAAGTATGAGGAATGGGGTGCTATAATTAGAATGATTTTAAGTTGAAAAATTGTGACGTAAAAATAACTCAGGTATTTGCTTGCGTGTAAAGGAATTCCCATGTTATTTTCGTGATTGTATTTTGTGTTAAAATAAGTAGTTTTTGTATCTTTTAAAAGAGGTTTAAGGGGTTTGAGAGACTCAGTTGCATAATTCCGTGTGGTTTTTCTTTACTTGATGGTCATTAAAAACGAAATTTTTTGTATCTTTTAAAAGAGCTTTAAGGGGTTTGAGAGACTCAGTTGCCTAATTCCGTGTGATTTTTCTTCACTTGATGGTCATTAAAAACGAAATTTTTGTGTTAAATCAGTAGTTTTTGTATCTTTTAAAAGAGCTTTAAGGGGTTTGAGAGATGTACTGCATAATACACAAGTGATGTTTTGGAGCGTATTGTCAATTTAATGAGAAATGACTGAAGTGTTTTGAGGGGGATAGGTTGCAGGGAGGGCTGTGTTGCATGCGAGCTCAGTTAAAGGGGATACAGTTACACGGGGGTTTCGGTTATACAGGGGTTCAGTTACAAGGGGGTTCAGTTGCATGGAGGGTTGAGTTAAATGGGGATTGAGTTCCACGAGAGTAGTGCTTTGTCGTGGTTTAGCTTGTCACAGTTTTAAAAGAGCTTTACGGGGATTGAGAGACTCAGTTGCCGGATTCCGTGTGGTTTTTCTTTATTCCAGTTTTTCTAAAAACCAGTATTGTCTATAATTTAATTTACGTTGGTTAAACTTCCAATGTTTAAGAAAGCGTAACAGGTAATTAAAGTATGAGGAATGGGATGCTATAATTAGAATGATTTTAAGTTGAAAAATTGTGACGTAAAAATAACTCAGTTATTTTCTTGCGTGTATAGGAATTCCAATGTTATTTGCTTGCTTGTATTTTGTGTTAAAATAAGTAGTTTTTGTATCTTTTAAAAGAGCTTTAAGGGGTTTGAGAGACTCAGTTGCATAATTCCGTGTGATTTTTCTTTACTTGATGGTCATTAAAAACGAAATTTTTTTTATCTTTTAAAAGAGCTTTAAGGGGTTTGAGAGACTCAGTTGCCTAATTCCGTGTGATTTTTCTTTACTTTATAGTCATTAAAAACGAAATTTTTGTGTTAAATCAGTATTTTTTGTATCTTTTAAAAGAGCTTTAAGGGGTTCGAGAGATGTACTGTATAATACACAAGTGATGTTTTGGAGCGTATTGTCAATTTAACGAGAAATGACTGAAAAGTGTTTTGAGGGAGATGGGTTGCATGGAGGGTTGAGTTGCATGAGAGTTCAGTTAAGGGGGGTACAGTTACACGGAGGTTTCGGTTATACAGG
>NC_142799.1:30273690-30324978 GCF_049724085.1 Artemia sp. Qi Xiang Cuo
GATTAATGAAACATTGTTTCAGGTATATTCTGACTGACTTAAATATCTCAACTGTATTTTCAACATTTTTTTCCCCAGAGTAAAATCACTGATTGAAAATTTACGATCTTTCTATTCCAGTGGTTATTTTCAAATGTTTTAATGTTCCGGATAGCTACTGAAATGCACCTTAGGTATTTCAGTTTGGCCGCCCAGCGCCCCAACTACCAAACTAAATTTTCCCACGAGTTCTAACATTTCTACCCTTTTGTTAAGGTTAATTTTTCATCCGTTTTACTGCTCGCATGAATTGTGAATGTGGTGTCGTTTCTTCTTTTTCATATTTAATATTGATGTCAAACTCCGTGTCGTTTCTTCTTTTTCATATGTATTATTGATATCAAACTCCGTAAATAATTATATTTAGTAAACTAGTCTGCTACTAGTCTTCGGGTCAATATGGTAAGGGAATTGGTTGATGCTTATTTTGCTAAATTATTATTCCGCTCTTTTATTTTTGTCACGTGTGCAATGGTTTCTATTAAATTATATTTGGTTGTTTTGAATTCTTTTTTTTTAAGTTTTCTTCAATGATTTTTGTTTTATTACAAAAAAGCTCTTTTCCTTTTCTGCTGCATGCTTGTTTATCTTGACAAGAAGCGTTAGGTCTGTAGCCTGTCGCTACGATAAGAAGCTGTTTCTACTGTTTCTAATCGTAATTTTTAGTAAAATTGCAATACCTATACGTGTCGAACAGGTGCCACGCTGAGTTCACTGGTCCATCACCGTTTTGAGTGAAAGGGCGTGCCACCGAAAATGTTTTGGTATACTGATTTTACCTTCAAAACGGCAGTTTTAAGACATTGCTGACATGATCAAGAGGAATATCTAAAGAATAACTTCAATTCGAATGGGACTTTCACTGCGTATATTATGAAACTTTCGGGCATATAGCGACTGCAGAAGCAATGTATGTCATACAGGGATGTTCAACCATTTATGTTGTCTTGGCCTGTATTGGAACAAAAGACTTGTTTTGTGCTGCACTTTGATATTGAAAAGAAGGCCATAGAACAGGTGTAGAAGATTTAAAAGTGAATGAGGGAAACTCACATAGAAATTTTCCAAAGTATTTTAAATATGAATCAATAATTTATGCCTATTAGTTCAGATACGCTTGTATACAATGAGAATTATTGTATGGGGAATCACTTATTCGAGTATTTTTTCCATTATCGTTTGGTAACAATTTTCCTTGCCATTTCTAAGCAGTATCTAACGACTGTTGGTGTGCCTCAAGGAAGTATACTTGGGTTAACCCTTTTTCTTTTGCTTAAAAATGAATTGGTTTATAATGTCGTCTATTGAATTATGAAAATGCTAAAGAAAAAGGGCACTATCAAACATATTAGAAGTAGGCTGAATCGCTAAGGGTTGTGGGCTCGCTGATTAAAAAACGCGAGCTATCTATAATTAAAACAAGAAAAAAGGGAACTTCCCCTGGACTATATCTTTGATAGGTAATTTATTCTCGTAGTTGACTTGTTTGTCCTCTAAGGTTGCATGTCTTCTTGGTCTGGCCGATGGAAGAAATGGTAAGTCAAAGAAAATATTCATCTGAAAAATTGATTTGTTAAAATATTTTGTATAATATTTCGAGTAACTATAACAAGAGATTCTCGAATAGCCGTAACTGCTCAAGAACAGTACCGGACGTTTTCAGTCTACATAATTTGGCTTGTGTCTGTAAATCTAGGGAAAACTTGGTTACAGGGTGGTTTCATGGTACCAGTTTGTCTGTACGGATAAATCAGAGGCTTACTATTGTAACTATTGTATTTACTATACAATAGTTACTTTACTATAGTAGCCTTTACTATAATATGGCCTTTACTATAGTAAAGGCCTTACGGCTCCAATGTTTTATTATTAATTTTTTTTTTTTCCAGAGGCACTTTATATGGAAGGGGTCGTCGTATAAACTTCAAAGGGGGCTCATTCGATTGGAATCGAGAGTTCTAATGCCCTTTTAAAGGGTCAAAAGTGATTGGAAGGCAACTAACACCCCTTCCACGCCCACCATTTCCCCAAACACATCCAATAAAAATTTTGATATAAGTCATTGTATTCCACTTAGCTGATCTTCAAATAGAAATTATGTTTTTTAGGAGGACACTCCCCCCACAGCCCTCTGGGCACGGGTTGTAAGTTATGCCCTGGGGGCATATAAGGTTTTTATAGAAGCCGTTGTCGTAGAAACTTCAAAAAGGGTTCATTCGATTGGAAATTTAAATGGCTAGTGCCCTTTTAAATAGTCGAAAGTGATTGGAAGGCAACTAACACCCCTTCCACGCCCGCCATTTCCCCAAACACATCCAATCAAAATTTTGAGATAGCCATTTTGTTCAACGGAGTTGAGAGTTCTGGAAATTATATCTTTGAGTAGAACACTCCTCCCACAGTCTTCAGGGCAAGGGTTATAAGTTGTGCCCTGGGGTCATATATGGTTCTTATGGAAGGAATGCTCGTATAAACTTCAGAGATGGCTCATTTAATTGAAAGTTCTAGCTCACTTTTTAAGCGTCAAAAGATATTGGAGGGTAACCAGCCCCCCCCCCCCCCGCCCTTTTTTTCCAAATGCATCCGATAAAATTTTTGAGGTAGCTATTTTGTTAAAAATAGTTCAAAGATCATACAACAAAAACTCCGGTGTCGACAAAGCCCTCCAGGGCCTGGGGGCAGTCGTGGTAAGTTTTGCCCTGGGGTCATATATGGTTCTTATGGAAGGGATACTCGTATTAACTTCATAGAGGTCTCTTGTGATTGGAAGGTGAAAGGTCTGGTTAACTTTTTAAGAGTCAAAAGAGATTGGAGGGCACCTAGCCCCCCCCCCATCTACGTCCTTTTCCCCTCAAACCCATCCGATAAGAACTTTGAGATAGCCATTTAAAAAAAAATAGTTCAAAGATCATATAACGAAAACTCTGGGGCGGATACAGCCCCCCAAGACCCGAGGGCAGGTGTTGTAAGTTATACCTTGGGGGAATATATGGTTCTTATGGAAAGGATGCTCGTAAAAACTACAGAGAGGGCTCTTTTGATCGGAAATTGAAAGTTCTAGTTTAGTTTTTGAGAGTCAAAAGCGATTGGAGGTTAACTAGCCCCCCCCTCCCCCACATCCCTTTTTCCCCAAATGTATCCGAATTTTTTTTTTTAGATATCCATTCAGTTAAAAATTGTTCAAAAGTCAGATAACAAAAACTCAGGTGTCGACACAACCCCCCAGGGCCCGGGGGCTGGCTTTCCAGGCTATGTCTTGGAGCATATATGGTTCTTATGGAAGGGACGCTCGTATAAACTTTAGATAGGGTTTATTGAATTGGAGATTGAAGGTTCGAGTTTACTTTTTGAGAGTCAAAAGAGATTGGAGGTTAACTAGCCCCATCCCCCACGTCCCTTTTCCCCCAAATGTATCCGATTTTTTTTTTAGATATCCATTTAGTTAAAAATTGTTCAGAAGTCAGATAACAAAAACTCAGGTCTCGACACAAACCCCCAGGGCCTGGGGGAAGGCGTTGTAAGTTATACCCTGTGGCATGTTTGGTTCTTAGGAAAGGGATGCTTGTATAAACTTCAGAGAGGGCTCATTTGATTGGAAATTAAAAGTTCGAGCGCACTTTTTAATAGTCAAAAGAGATCCCAGGGCAACTAGCCCCCCCCCCACGCCTTCGATTTCCAAACTCATCTGATGAAAATCTTGAGATAGATATATTATTAAAACAGTTCAAAGGTCGGATAAGAAAAACTCCGGTGTAAATACCCCCCCCCTCCAGGACCCAGGGAAAGGCGTTCTAAGATATGCCCTAAAGGCATGTATGGTTCTTATGAAAGGGATGCTCGTATAAATTTCATAGAGGGCTCACTTGATTGAAATTGAAAGTTCTAGTTGACCCTTTAAGAGTCAAGAGATTCAAGGGCAACTAGCCCCCCCACGCCCTTTTTTCTCCAAACCCATCCGCTACAAGTTTTGACATAGCCAGTTTTTGGAAAATTGTTCAAAAATTAGATAACAAAAACTCCAGTTTCAACACAACCCTCCATGGCCTGGGGTGTAGGCGTTGTAAGTGTTGTCCTGGGGGCGTATATGGTTCTTATGAAAGGGATGTTCGTATAAACTTCAGAGAGGGCTCATTTGATTGGAAATTGAAAGTTCTAGTCAACGTTTTTAAAGAGTCAAAATATATGTGAGGGAAAGCAGCCCTTTTTTCCCCAAACCCACACCCTTTTTTCCCCAAACCCATCCCATACAAATTTTTAGATAGCTATTTTTTTAATTAGTTCAAAGGTCAGATAGCAAAAACTCCGGTGTCGAAACATCCCCTCAAGGCCCGGTGGGCAGGCATTGTAAGCTATGTCGTGGGCCTGTATGTGGTTCCTATGAAAGGGATGCTCGTGTAAACTTCAGAGAGGGCTCATTTGAATGCAAATTAAAAGCTCTAGTTTTCTCAGAGTAAAAAAAAGATCGGAGGGCAACTAGCGACTCCCGCCCTCCACGCCCTTGGGTTTATTGGATGGATAAACCCATCAGATAAGAATTTTGAGACAGCCATTTTGTTAAAAATAGTTCAAGCATCAGATAATAAAAACTCCGAGGTTGACACAAACCCATTTTTTCAATTTGATATTAATACTTTGATACCAGGATACTTTGATGAAAATTTGATTTTTTTTTATTTTTTTTTTGATTTTGAAATAAGGAATTTTAAAAACTTGAAACTTTTTACAATCAAAAACGAACAAAAATTAATTTAAAAAAACACTTTCCGAAAAATAAGTTTTTCAAAGAAAAGTATGGGCCATTTTAAACTTAAGCTCAGCAGATACAAATGCCTGTTAAAATTCAAACTCAAAACGACCAAAAATTACTATTAAAGAATAAATGAAACCCAAAACGAACAGAAATTAAATAAACAATCATAGCAAAAAACACATACAGCAAGTAATAATATAAATGAATAAATAGACCTTAAAGCGAGTAATGCTTAGATTGAATATGAAAATCAAGCTTAAAGCGGAAAAAAAAAATATTTTGCTATTGAAGTATAAATGAAACTTAAAACGAACAGAAATTAAATAAACAATCAATGCAAACAAACATACGATAGATATTAATGTAAATCAATAAATAAATCTTAAAACAAGTGAAACTTAAATTAAATATGCAAATCAAGCTTGAAACGAACAAAAATCACTACAAACAAGAGTTGGGTATCGCCTCCTTCTCTCTCTGTAAAAGTCGAAAACCTACGTCAATGGCGCTTTACTGAATACTATGTGCGTCTTGAACAGTTTTGGAAAGTATAAACAACATCAAATTGTATGTTTGATGTATAATGATATTTAATTGTTGAAAGATCCTGGAAAAGAAAAGAACTGGAAAAGAAAATATTTGTACTATAATTCGTTTTCAGTTTAGCACCAATGACGCAGTAGGCTTTTGGTATTTATTTACAGTTAAGGTTAAAGACTGGGGCAGTATCCAAACTCTTGTTTGTAGTGAAACTATATTCGTCTTGAACAACCTTAGAAAGAACTAATAAATTAAACTGAATATTTGATGTATAATGGTCTTAATTGCTCAAAGCTCATCAGTTCAAAATTTTACTATAATTTTAATTTTTTTTTTAAACTCTAAAAGAAAATATTTGTAATAAAATTGGTTTTCAGTAAAGCGCCAATGACGCAGTAGGTTTTAGACTTTTACAGCGAGAGAAGGAGGCGATACCCAAAATCTTGTTTGTAGTAATTTTTGTTCGTCTCAAGCTTGATTCGTATATTCAGTTTAAGTTTCACTCATTTTAAGATTTATTTATTCATTTACATTAACATCTTTTGTATGTTTGTTTGCATTGATTGTTTATTTAATTTCTGTTTGTTTTAAGTTTCATTTATACTTCAGTAGCAAGATACTTTTTTTCCGTTTTTAGCTTGATTTTCATATTCAATCTAAGCATTACTGGTTTTAAGATTTATTTATTCTTTCATATTATTATTTGTTTTATGTTTTTTGCTATGATTGTTTGTTTAATTTCTGTTTGTTTTGGGTTTCATTTATTCTTTAATAGTAATTTCTGGTCGTTTTGAGTTTGAATTTTCAAATGTATTTGTTTCTGCTGAGCTTAAGTTTAAAATGGCCTTTACTTTTCTTTGAAAAACTTATTTTTCGGAAAGTTTTTTAAATTAATACATTAAAAGCGCAAAGCAGCTAACGAGGCCGGCTAGCTAACTATGACGAGCATCCCACCCCCAATCCCGAGGATCACACACTTGAGCTCTGTTTCATTTTTTTCTTCTGTAGAAAATAAAACATGGAGAAATATGAGTAAAAGTTGTATTAATAGGTTTAAAAATCGATATTAGCTTATTTTACATATGCAAATGCATTTACAATTCTCTTAATAAATCAGTAATTTCAATAAGCTAGACGTAAATAGCGACGAAGATCACACTGCCTTTCCATCATAAACAACAAGTAGAAAAATCGGGAAATTTTTTATATAAGACAGTGGGATGCAACTTTAAATGAAACTGTTGACCCTATATCCAAGGGCCGTCATCAGCAAAACAAATGAAGAAAAAACAAATATAAAAGAACTCACATTAAAATACAATCATTAAAACTAAAATATTTTCAAAACAGCCCTAGCATCATTACACAGTATATATAAAAGCAGTATGATCTTTCCCTATCTCAGCCATTATAAAAACCCGGACCGAGGTGCGATTACTCCAGAGAGTGTATAAACCGGTATAAACATAAGCGACAGTAGATCTTTTCAAGGGTAGACAAGTCAGATCTCTCTTGAACGCGAAACTTAGCTTCAACGTTGGAACACTAATTTTGAAGAAACTAATTTTAAATTAATTTATTCCAATACATACATGAAAATCGGTAATTAGTAGTGCAATGTTATTATTTGATGTTTTTAGGAATTAAAAATAGGTTTCGAAGTTTCAAGTTGGTTTCAAAGACATTTTGAGAAAGTTTCTGCCCAAATACGTGTTCCAGGGTAATTGGACCGCTAATGGCAGATCAAATGAGAGGAGCTGTTTGTACGCGCCGATATATATATATATATATATATATATATATATATATATATATATATATATATATATATATATATATATATATATATATATATATATATATATACGAAAACTTTACGAAAAAGAAAGTTATTTTTTTAAGAAAAGTAAATGCCATATTAAACTTAAGATCAGTAGAAATAGAAGCCTACAATAACTCAAATTTAAAACGACCAGAAATTATTATTAAAGAATAAAAAAGGAAAGGAGAATAATTGGTATGGCTGTAACACTGCATATAAATTTATGTAAATGTATATATAGTGGGCTGTAATAATGCAAAGGTAAATATAAAATTGGTTTAAGAATGGAAAGAAAGACAAAGAATGAATTTACAACGATAATCAAGTTGAAAATAAGTTTTATTTGAACAATGCCATAAAGCGATGACATTTGGTTATGATATTTGGTGCTTCGCATTGATATTTCAGTTTTAAAAGTTTTATCAATATTTTCTCAAAGGGAAATTACGTGGTGGGCATGAATGTAGACTTGCAGCTAAATTAAATATAGTCACTTCCTTTTTCCACATGTTTATTGATATTGGTTTGATTTTTATTGTCTGTAGTACTGAGGAGCTCATTAAGGAGATAATCAAACACAAGTTTTAAAAAATTCTGAATTTTCTGAAACTCCCTCAATTTTCTGAAAACTCC
The DNA here is from genome assembly GCF_049724085.1 of Artemia sp. Qi Xiang Cuo. NCBI lineage: Eukaryota > Metazoa > Arthropoda > Branchiopoda > Anostraca > Artemiidae > Artemia > Artemia sp. Qi Xiang Cuo. Next base: position 30,281,475 of record NC_142799.1, read on the forward strand.
CTAAGAATTCTACGAAAAACACTTCTTAACAGACGTTTGGTATTTTTTTCGATAGCGCTATTTTGGCATCTTATACCACAGCAATCAATAATTGGTAACCAAGTCCAAAAATTGGTCTCAATCAGGAACCCTTGTCGCTATCTAAATTCACAAAGTGCAAAGATTTTCAAACAGAGGTGTTTATTGTTTAAAGTTCAGGAAAGGTCTGCCCATTTCATACGAAAACATTGATTGAAAACGAAACTAGTCTTATCTAGAAAATAAATATCGTAGAAAATAAATATCATGACGTAAAAAAAATAAATGATAAACCATCCAGTGGCGGATCCAGAGGGGGGGGGGCGAGGGTACCCCCCCTAAAGTAGTCTAAACTAGTGTAATTTACCTAATTACCGCAAGTTTGCATTAATTAAACTTGCTCCTAACATAAGTTTATTGGATCAACCTATTTTGTGCCCCCCCTAAAAAAATCCTGGATCCGCCTTCCCCCCCCCTAAAAAATCCATGATCCGCCCCTGAAACCATCACACCTATTCCACCAGTTATTAGAAGAAAAAAAAATTCCTTATTTTCACAAATTTCATCAACCCCCCGCCCCCTTTTTTATAAAATCATACATATGACGATAAGATTAGTAAACAGTATATAAATAAAATATTAATTCATAATTTTTATATAAATTAATTAATACCTGTGAGATGGGACACTTGCAAACCACTTGGCCGGGTCACCAAGTTTTTTTCTGCTTTCGCAATTACGAATAATGCACTTTGTAACCATTTCTCATTGATTGACGCATACACACTAACCCATAAGTGCAGAAATAAGTGGGAGGAGCTTTTTGTTTGCACCGAGAATGAAGAGCCAGAAATCATCTGCGGTAAACTTACTGCCTAATTATATAAATTGTGCATCATTACTTCAGGGTTTGTTGAGGACGGCCCTTGGATATAGAGTCGAAAAATTCATTTAAAGTTGCATTCCACTGTCTTATATAAAAAAAAATTCCCTATTGTTCTACTTGTTGTATAGAAATTCCAAAGCTATACTAATGGTAAGTCTACCTTGTTTTGTCTTATGGGTGGGGGGGGGGATCGAGTTAAAATTCTCGACTATTTTTGAAGGAGGGGATAAATTGACTTTAAATTTTATGTCAGGGGGAGAGACTATTTTTTCCCCACCCTTGCAAAAAAGTATATGCTACGTGTTCTTCTTTTTATGCCTTTTGTCTGACAGGCTTTGCTGTCACTTATTAGATATTTATATACTTCTGAAAAAGAAATATCCTAAGACCTATTATGTGTCACAACCACACGAATTTTCCTGTGATCTCTTGTACAGCTTTGAAGATTTTTGCGTGCCTTTTTCTTGAAGAATAGAAACATGCATTTATGCAGTCATTACATTAATACAGAAACGAAGACGTATTTAAGTGAGTCGGCTAGACAACTTTAGTCCGGGACTTGAATTTTACACCGAATGAATCCCATTCCCCTCTCGCCCCTTAGGTTTTGACCATTACAAGCATTCATAGCTTAATTAACTATCCTGCATTTGTGTTGTTCTATCCTGTTTTTTGTGTTTTATTATTATTTTACACCGAATGAATCCCATTCCCCTCTCGCCCCTTAGGTTTTGACCATTACAAGCATTCATAGCTTAATTAACTATCCTGCACTTAAAATATCGAATTCTCAAGTCAATAACCTAATCCATTTGGCTATTACACTTAGGTAGTTGCCAAAAAACTGTGTGTTTCAGCACCTCCCAATTGCCGTTTTGTGGCTTTCTGTAACCAAATAAAGCTTAAAAAGTGTATTTGGCATTTACACTTAAAATATCGAATTCTCAAGTCAATAACCTAATCCAGAATTCTCAAGTCAATAACCTAATCCATTTGGCTATTACACTTAGGTAGTTGCCAAAAAATTATGTTTCAGCACCTCCCAATTGCCGTTTTGTGACTTTCTGTAACCAAATAAAGCTTAAAAAGTGTATTTGGCATTTACACTATATATCGATTTTTTCTGGCTGCAACTACCAAATTTTAGTCCGGGGCTTAGCAATTATCTAAAAATGTAAAAAGATCTCTCATAGGTATCACTTTGTGTGTTGGCAAATTCCCTTATGTATGCCCTCTTTTGCGCTGCTCAAGAACATGTTCTTTGATCCTAATAAAAGAATTCAGTGTAGCTAAAGAATGCATCCATTTGAAGCACCCTATCCACTACTTTTCCAAAGATTTTCGTAAACAAAGTATGTTTTTTTTTATAAGCTCAAAATGTATGTTCAGGTCCATTTTTTGCAGTTATACCATTTTAATACTAAACTAGATTGGAGTGATTTTTTTTACAGTGCAAATATCAAACGACTCAAGTACGAGGAAATTTCAACGAAGATTGGAAAATCGTAAAACTTTTTGATTGAAGATCAAACGAAGATTGAAAATTCGTAATGTTAATAGCCAAATATAAGCAGAACTAGCACATACAGGCATGTCATCTGAAAAAGACTGTAAATTATAATTTTAGCTCAAATATAATCAGCTTGAACATGCATTTACGCAAGGAGAAACTGACCCGAGAAAAAAAGTTCAGCTCTGGCTTAAGCATTGGAGGATAAACTTAAGTCAGGAAATAGCGTCTGTACTTACTTGCGCTCCTTTTCCCCTCCCCAGGGCTTGTCAAAATACGGCGCAAAATCTGCTCGTTTTTTTCTTTATTCTATAAGAAGTTCATTTCTTCGGTAATTTCCAATCTTCATAGCTTGCCCCCCCCCCCAAGTAGCTTAATTCCGTATAAACATAACGGAAGTACTTTGATTTACTGAGGCGTTCTTTCAATTTTCTTGTGTTTTCGTAAATATGTTAAGTCAAGCTAGTGGGGGGTTCTCTGATGGAGGTTGTAAAACCGTTTACCTGCAGAATCATGTGCGTCTTTGTGCTTGAATGTTCCTTAAAAAGAGTTAGAAGAGGTCATTCTCTTGGTTAAAGTGAGCCTTCCCAATAAATCTGCAATTGACGGGACGATACATAGATGTTATTGGCCAGTGTATCCGAAGAAAATGTCCCAAGTCGGCCACTAATATCATGCTCATTATTACGTCTGAATTCACGCGAAGACCACATATAAAGAAACACCGGACTTAAAGGTCAGTCTTATTCTGTATTATATATTCGAATAGCTTGTCAATTTAGGCACTTCAATAGACCCTAGTAGATCAACTTCTCTTGCCCGACAGTACTTATTGCTGTAGTACTTATTTTTATTTCTTTTAATTTTGTTTTGTTGGGTTGAGTTATCACAGAAGATAAACGCTTATGAAAATAGTCGGAAACATGAAATTAGTGGCAACTGTAAGAGGAGTGCCTTATGATGGCGCATAGAAATATAGGCTGGGACTAAGAAGTACGAGTAATTACCCTTGTTACCCTTGAGATCAAAAACGTGTCCACTAGGCGTACATGACGAGGATTTTCGTCTGAAGTACGTTTACTGGCGTTATATATATATATATATATATATATATATATATATATATATATATATATATATATATATATATATATATATATATCCATTTAATTTCAATAACATAGAGTCAAGCTCCAAGCCAGAACCAAGAAGATTAAGATAGACAGAGTTCCTTGTTTCAAATAAGCAAGAAATTATTTTCTTTAATCTTTATGCTATGATAACTTTTATGCTATTTAAGCTTTATGCTATGATAACTTTTATACTATTTTACCTTTATGCTATTATAACTCAACCTGACCCCACTTCCCAAACCAAAAAAAAAAACAAGAAAAATATTTAAAATATAAAAATAAATCCCATGATATATTCCACACCATATAATTAGCTACCTGTATTTTGGAATGTAAATAGAATATTGACACTTCAATTCCTAAACTCCACAATATTTTTCTTCATTCTTTTTATTTCTTTACTTTCCCTTTGGCTGCTCAATTTTACATGCAGGGAAAATTTTTCAGGGGTAATTGCCTGCGGGGGTGGGAAGGGGTTAATCAGCCTCAAACCATCTTTTTGAGGTTAGTGTTATATATTCACCAATGGACAAAGAAGTGTTTTAGCTCGTGACAACCTCTGGACTTTTACCTATAATCAAGCCTGACAGGAGAATTAAGGAGGAGTCCGGGATTGGATTCAAACTACCTTTGTTACCATTGCTTGCATTGGATAGATTTTCTCTTGGAAGGCCATTACAGTATGGAAAGCCATATACTGTATTTAACCTTTATGCTATGATAACTTTTATGCTATCTATCCTTTATGCTATGATAACTTTTATGCTATTTTACCTTTATGCTGTTATAACTCAAGCTGACCCAACATCCCAAACCAAAGAAAAAACAAAAAAAAATATTTAAAATATAAAAATAAATCCCATGATATATTCCACAATATATAATCTACCTGTATTTTGGAATGTAAATAGAATATTCACACTTCAATTCCAAAACTCCACAATATTTTTCTTCATTCTTTTTATTTCTTTACTTTCCCTTTGGCTGCTCAATTTTACACGCGGGGAAAATATTTCAGGGGTAATTGTCTGTGGGGGTGGGAAGTTGTTAATCAGCCTCAAACCATCTTTTTGAGGTTAGTGGACAAAGAAGTGTTTTAGCTCGTGACAACCTCTGGACTTTACCTATAATCAAGTCTGACAGGAGAATTAAGGAGGAGTCCGGGATTGGATTCAAACTACCTTTGCTACCATTGCTCGCATTGGATAGATTTTCTCTTGGAAGGCCATTACAGTATGGAAGGCCATATACAATATTTAACCTTTATGCCATGATAACTGTAATGCTATTTAACCTTTATGCTATGATAACTTTTATGCTATTTTACCTTTATGGTATTATTACTCAACCTGGCCCCCCTTCCCAAACCAAAAAAACAAGAAAAATATTTAAAATATAAAAATAAATCCCATGATATATTCCACACCATATAATCTACCTGTATATTGGAATGTAAATAGAATATTCACACTTCAATTCCTAGACTCGACGATAGTTTTCTTCATTCTTTTTATTTCTTTACTTTCCCTTTGGTTGCTCAATTTTACATGCGGGGAAAATTTTTCAGGGGTAATTGTCTGCGATAATTGTATGCTAAGCAACAAGGGCGCCGGCAGAAAATTTTCCAGGGGTAGGGGGCAGACGCCAAAATAGCAGTGGTGGCTGGGTGACAGGGAATATATTACGTAGATAATTTCGGAGACCGCACAGCCTTTCCATGACGATAAAATAAAAGTTCAAAATAGGGATAAAATCCTTTTTAATAGACAGTGTATAATAAATTTATCAGTTCGTCTGGTACGGAAAACCAACTCCAAAGCTTAAATTTACAGATATGTTTCTAATAAAAAGCCAAGGAGGTCTACAAATCAAGGAGGCACACTTGTGCCTCTATAAAGAGGCGACCCACCACAATGTTAAGCGATTTCAGGTCCTAGAGGTCGCAGAGAGACGGCGGTAATCGCATTTTGTAGCCCAAGCTCAAACTAAGAAACTTGCAAAATTTCATCCTCCTCCGACTTTATCTTCATGGGGTAAACTGGGCCGGAAGTTTGGACCCTCCCACCACCGCCCCCCTGTAACGTTGAAATTTAGAGGTTAAGCTTTCCTAGGGCCCGGGAGCTTATCCTCGAAATTTCAGCTCAATCCGATCACTTCTTCCCTGTTTTCAAAAAACCAAATATAGCCACTTAAAATTCATCATTTCTTCTTTTTTTTTCTTAGCCACGCCTACAGGCCACAGTTGGCAACGGATCCGGTTGAATGAGGACTCATTCGAAGCAGAATTCGACCTGTTAGGGCCTTTTGATATTTTCAGACCGAAAATATTATCCCCCGAATTTACATTTACGAAAAACCTTGTTTTCCTATATTAGCCCATGTTAATTTTTCCCACCACAACCCCCCTTTAACGTCGTCTGATCGGGCTGAAATTTATAGGATAAGCTTTCCTGGGGCCTGGGAGCTTATCCTCGAAATTTCAGCTCAATCTAATCACTCCTTCCCTGTTTTCTAAAAACCAAATATCAAGTTTTGCTTGCGTCAAAAAGATTCATCACCTCACTAAAAAACAATTTCAATTATGTCTCTTTAGTGTAGCGGTGAGACTTCTGGGTGTCAGGCGGAAAACCCGAGTTCGTTTCACCGATAGATCAAATTTTTTATATACTGAATTTAAATTAAAAAAAAAAATTCAGTTTCTTTTTTAAATTATTTGAAAAAAATTATGTTTTCTAAAGAGTTAAAAAAATGAGTTACAAGGTCGACCCTTAAAACACCCTGTCGAGAAAAAAAAGAATAATACACACTCATCTAACAGTTAGTCAAGCAATAATAAGTAATAAACAGTACAAAAACGTGCAGAAATTATTTGAACATAACTACGTTTTCTAAAGAGTTAAAGAGGCTGAGTTACAAGGTCGAACCTTAAAACGTACAGGGATTAGGAGGCACAGTTGGGGGGCTACCGCCCCACAAACCCCCCGCTTTCGCAGCCTTTAAATAAAAAAAAGTTTTTCAAACTGAAAGTAAGGAGCGACATTAAATCTTAAAACGAACAGAAATTATTCTGTATATGAAAGAGGTTGTGCCCTCCTCAACGCCTCGCTCTTTACGCTAAAGTTTGACTTTCTCACAACTCTTTTTTTAAACAATAAAAACTTTAGCGTAAAGAGCGAGGCGTTGAGGAGGGCACAGCCTCTTTCATATACGGAATAATTTCTGTTCGTTTTAAGATTTAATGTCGCTCCTTACTTTCAGTTTAAAAAACTTTTTTTTATTTAAAGGCTGGGAAAGCAGGGAGTTTGGGGGGCGGCAGCCCCCCAACTGTGCCTCCTAATTCCTGTACGTTTTAAGGTTCGACCTTGTAACTCAGCCTCTTTAACTCTTTAGAAAACGTAGTTTTTTTCAAATAATAATTATCACAGAAGCCAAGATAAAAAAAAAAAAACTTCACATGAAAACAATTATCGAAGAAATCCATTTTGAAGAAACAACCCCTATGAAAAATTGGTATAATGCATAGGTGAGAAATGAAAGGAGTGACTGCCCAAGTTCGGTACAAAAACATTTTGGAACTGTCAAAGAATTACTGGAAAAAAGGATCGCAGACCCGTGGCAAGTAAATAATGATCCTTGTCAATAACGAAAGTATAAGAGCCTAGCTATTGATAACACTAAATCACAGAATTAGCTTTTTATGGTGATCCTGAATGTGTATTTATTTATTAGTAATTAGTGCAGTTATTAGTACACAAGAAAGTTCGTATAATTATAGAAAACACAAGGAAAACAACTTAATAAGAGGCAATTTTGGTAAAAATATGCCGTCAACTTTTGCTTGTATTGCAAGAGTACCCAAGAGCTGGTGTATGAAGCCACTATAATCAGGAATGTTTCCCTGAACTGAATGTTGGGAATTTCAGTATTTTGCCCCTGAACGGATAAGTTTTTTTGTGTTTTATTATCATTTATTTATTTTTTTCCCCGGGAGTGATTGTACTTATCTAGTTGTCACTTTGAAAAATATTTAATTTTTTACAGTTGTGAAGTTAAAAGTGTCGAATATATTGTTGTTTTTTTTTCATTCAAAATTGTCTGCGTAAACATGTTATTATTGTTATTGTTAGTAACCAAAATTTAATTACATCGTCACAAGAATAAGAAGTTCTCCATTTCTCTTTTCCAATGGACATTCTCTTTAATTGATTAAATTTCTTCCCCCTAATCTCTATGAAATCTTTGACATAACAGAATCCACTCGTCCCGACGTAGAGATAGAAAGAGGATATAAGCTAGATTGTGCAACATTTCTCCGTTAACCCGGAGTCTTGGCAAATTTTGAAATCTTAGTATTAATTTCAAGAATTTAGCAAAATAACGTTAAAATTGATTTTTTTTTTCTCTCTGTCAGTCCAGATGACATTCCAAACTCTGCCAAAAAATAATATGCTTTTCTTATTTAACCTACCCTCATCCTTATTCATTTTGTGATTTTGCTCTGAATCCTCTGCTCACACATAGAAAACTGGGGGTGTTATCTCTATCCTCTAACATCCTGAATCAAGCTAATCAATTAAGGTTGGTTGTCTTCTAACCTTAAATTAAAAGAAAGCGGTTCAATACCGCTTTCTAGGGCTATAATGAAAGATGGCTATGTCACGTTGGGCGGATTAAGGATGACAGATTGCCGAAGATTGTCCTTTTCGGCCAACCGTCGAGGGCTAAACGGAAAGCAGGTCGTCCTCATCTGGGGTGAGAAGATGTCATAAAGAAAGTTTTAAAGGAAATGAGAACTTACTGGGAGGGTGTAAAAAGGGAGGCTTTGAATAGGTTGGGATGGAGGAGGAGCGTGCGTAACTATGTTGGCCTCGTGCTGCGGTGAGTTGTTAGTAGTAGTAGTAGTAGTTGACAAAATGTTTTGGCAGTTGTCCTACAAGTATCAAAATATCAGTTACGGTTTTTAGGTGAGAAAGCAGCGATAATTCTTTTAGCCATGATTATGGGCCAATCCAAGACTTGAGCGTGCTATGACACTCAAAACTATCGACAAACGTACAAATATAGATAATAGTCACGGCCCTGTCTTGCATTCTTCCCCTTTTGCCCAGGACGAAGCTCAACAACAAGCAGCAATTGAAAGTTTATTAACTCAATATTTGCTCAAAATTGGATACAAAACGTAAAAAAAAAAAATTTGTCACTCTTACGTAACTCACGAAATAGTTGCTTATTATATACAGGTAATTTATACCAAAGCTAAGCATGAGAGCTTAGAATCTTAAATCCTTTTTTTTTATTTAGCCACTGACCTAATTTTTTTTAAATCGATGTCTTATTTTATAATTTCGCAATATTTTTGGATTGGAAGCTTCTTCTTTTGGTTCTGGATTCCTTGGCAATTGTTGGACTTAATGAAGAACGTTCACCTTATAGATGGGACAAAAGAGGGTCAACGAAATCTTACGTTGCTTTTACGTTTAACCGGCTGGTCATTAGGCTAGCGGAGATCAGCACATGAATATGGATTTGCACGAAACACCTGCCTTTCTATTTCTAGGTCAGGTAATATGCTCATTATTAATTCTGGAGGAGTAGATTTTAAAATGAGAAGATGGTATGATCCATTGTAGTCCAGTAGTAAGGTGTAAAGTTTTTCGTAAAAATGAATTTCAGCTCTATTTTTCTTATGCTTTTGGCGACAAATGGTCTTTGGTTATTGACACAAGCCGTTGACTGGGAAAAGTTTGAAGATGAACTAAAAAATCGAGATCAAAAATCGAGGGAAAAAAGAGCTATATACATCAATAATAAGTTACCCATTGATATGTGTAAGTTTTCCTCATTTATTTTAATTAGTTGCTTGAATTTGTCAATTCACCGATTAAGCGTATCCATTTTCCTGCAATTAAAATTCGATCCATTCTAATTTTTCTAGGAAATCGCAATATAGTTGCATTTATTTTCAATTAAATGCGAACCATATTTCAATTAAGATAGCTCAAAATAATCAGAGTAGAGGAGCATATATTTTAATTAGCACGTTTCCAAACTACATCGAGCATTCTTGCCTAGGTTCTTTGGCGACTCTTTCTCTTTGTCCTTCTCTTATCACTTTCATCCACTCAGGATGAATTGGATTTATGTTATTTTATCGTTATTTATCTGTGGTATACCAGTTCCGAATTACCAGTTTATTGAACTCCCCGTGTCAATAAATCATTAGCTCCCATTAGTTCTGCTAAATGAGAGATATTTAGACTAAAAAAATGAAATTATTAAAACTGCACTGAGAAGCTCAGCTGCTCAAAGTCACCTTCATCGTCCAAAAGATTTCAGTTTTATATACCAAATTTTCATGCAAGGAAAAATCGTGTCTTCCTGCATTTTTCCACTATTTTGAATCGTTTGCGCAGGTACTGGAAGTGTTGTTCTTATGTGTCTTGATGACTGTATTGCCACTTATGTCGCATGTTACGGCAGTATGCAGCGATTCTGAGAAAAATACTGCATAAAATTTTCATTATGCCGGACGCCAAAACTTTGCCGCGATCTGACTGTTTATGCCACATTTGTTCCCGTATGTAAAATTTGTCCAACTTAAAGTTTCTTACCTTTCACAAATGATTTTGTTGCATAAAATGAGGATTTCAAAGACGCATCCGATTCGTTTCGTGGAAGTCAACTACGGACCTTAATTAATGACCCGTCGGCGGTCGGAAGCTTGTCCTCTGGGAGGCCAGTGTGTTCGACGGGGGTTGAGTTATTTTTGAGGGTTTGACGAAACTTTGACGTTTGAGTTTCTCAGTTCATCTCATGATTTCATGACCTCTGTCAGCTCAGCCCAAGTGTTTTCAAGTTAGCAATAAGGACAGATAGACTTGTCTTATTTCACAGGATTGTCTGATGGTATTGATGGTAAGTAGTAACTATATTTAAGTAGCCTAGGTGTCGTAAGATCCGTTGTTAGCTAAAATGTGGGGGGGGGGGTATTTATCGACTGCCTGGTCATTTTTACCGACTGTTTTATGCAGACAAAAATGACTATTGTTCAGAAACAACGACTGTGTTGACAAAAATTCGGCTGATTTTAAGAAAAATCTACTGTTTCCAAGTAAAAAATTGACTGTTTTCACGAAAAATAGAGGTGCTGTGCGTTGACTTGGCTACATTTTAAAGACTGGCCGACAATATTTGGGGGGGGGGGGGCACCTCCCGCCTAGTCGTTATGGCCCTGAATGTAATCAGGTCAGAAAGAGTTTATTGAGCCAAAAAGTACTGGCCTATCCGAGGGGGTGGTCGGCTTCTATGATCTGTTTTCTGTTTACCAAAATGCGTGTTTTAACTAGTTGCCAGCTCGTTACTTCATCATTTCAAAATTTGAATTCATCATATGGTATCAACGAGAGGTGTAGTTCTTACCGAAAGTTTTGAAAGCCCGATTCTCACTAGAAGAGATCATCAAAATCACGATGATGAAACAGCTAAGAAATATAATTTTTTTCGAAACTAACAATTTCCTTGTTAGCACTTGTCGACTGTGTCCAGCTTTTCTACTCTCCGACGTGGCTGGCTGGACGCATTATATCTGATAACTGAATGTGCCTCTGTGAAAGTGAAAAACAAGACCAAAGGTTCTATGGGATCCCAAAAATTCAATATTTAATCCAGACATTGGGTTTTGTCTTCGCTAGATCCAGTCTTCGCCAGACTCCTTGAACATTTTTACTCTTAAAGATCTAGAAACAGATTAAGACCGAATGGCTAATCCACTGAGGAAACCAATTTCAGATTTGGATTCAGCATGTGTGTTCACCTCTGTAAGTCATGTATATTTTGACGATACAGATCGATACGATCCTACCTTCTGCCAATTTTCCGGTTTCGCCGAGAATCCGGAGCTACCTGTCTGGCGAAAAATTGAAGCTCAGAAACGAATTGAGCGTATCTCCCTACCCCTATTTCTAGCATCTACTCAACTTCAAATAAAAAATATACGTATAACAAATTATCAGGTTTCAGCCGGATTCCGGACGAAATATATGTCCGGCTAAAAAACGATTGTCATATACGATTTCAGCATGCTCTCCTACCCCGAAATCGAACATCTTATCAACTTCAAATAAAACATTTACTTTTAACAAACTTTCCGGTTTGGCCGGATTCCGGGCGAACAACTTGTCCGGCAAGAAGATGGTTTGCATTGCCGTGTTCAGCATGTTTTCTTACCCCATGATCGACTATCTCAGTAGCTGTTTAAAAATATTTTGTCCGTCCCTTAATTTGAATCCCCACCCCTAAATGTAGGGCTACAGAGCCCATCTACGAACTCGACCTTTCCCTTGACCCAAAGGATCCTCCCACCGAGTTTCATCAAAATATCTCATTCCCTTCAACAGCTATCGTGCTTAAGCTACAGACGGCCAGACGGACAACTTTTGCAGTGTCATAGGTATCCCTCCATTTACGTTTTGGGATCCCGACAAGCAAAACAAAAGATGTCCAAAACTGATGATAGTTGAACAGGCATCCAAAATGAACAAGACCAAAGGTTTCTATGGAATCCCAAAATTTAATCTGTGATCCAAACAATTGGCTCTTGTATCCGTTCTTCACCGGACTCCTTAAAGTTGAACTGAAAATTTTTGTATGGGTATTTTAAGTGAATACAATGCAATATTGGATTGTGTTAAGAGGAGTTTTTGGCATTTTTACTGTTTTCTCTAGCATGATGTTCAGAATATTTAAGGCCATGCTCACAGCGCTGTTCTACTATGACGCGGAAACTTTGAACCTCAATACAAACTCGGCTTTTCAGTGGCCCAATCAAATGAGCTTGGTTAACACTGCTCAGTGCGTGAACACCTATTTGTCGTAAATCGTTTTCGGCAAGCATGCAACACAGCTACTAGCTGTAGAGGTACCCCAAATCTGACAGGGAATATCACTGTATGGAATTTTATTAATCGTGAATATATTCAAGTAATGCATACAACGGATATTTCGGCCCTTCTTGGCAAGGGTCCTCGTCAGGCTGTCAAACTTCATGATCAACCTTAGGGAAGGATACTTTCTCTGAATAGGATCGTAATTGACGTATCCGTTTAATTCGTTGCTTGAATATTTGTGTCCAAGTCAGCATGGGCCCAAGTTCTAGCAACGAAGTAGCGTATTTTCATTTGGTCTTTCAGCCCTTTTCGGTAAACAAATTTTACTATCCAGATTTAGAAACAGAATTTATCATTGAGTGGTTTTTGTTGTTGTGTGTGTTGTTTTGTACTCTCTCTATTTCTTTCCTTTGATTTCTCCACTATCTTAAACCTATAGAGTGGGTCATAAATATTATTATTATACGACAATAGTTGGGGTTTTGCAGATACCATGGTATTCGATATACGGTCTAAAGTCGTTTCTGCAGCTACCGTAGTATCCGATACCACGGTCAAAAGGCGTTTTTGCAGTTGTCGTGGTATCTGGCCTGCTACCGCGGTTACTGATATTCAGATATCGCGGTCCGACCGTGGTATCTGCTCGTGGTATCTGAAAAGTCATCTCATTTTCATCAAATTTTGTCAAATTGGTGAGAAAGAAGTTCAGCACTGAGTTATGTAAGTGGTTATCAGTTTTTCTTTTGGGATGACTTTTGAAAAGTGCAATTTCGGCAATATAATAGTCGTTTTTGCAGTGGACCGTATATCAGATATCACGGTAACTGCAAAACGACTAACTGCAGATTCGAAGTTACCGTGGTAACAGGGGTATCAGCAACCGGTCAAAACAGTGGATATTTAGCTCACTGTCTTTACTGCAAAAAAGGATTTCGTTTGTAAAAAGGGAAACACGACGCAAGAAGGCACAAACAGACCAAAGCTCACGAAGAAAATAAAAAAGCGTGGATAACTTCGTCTTCTAAGACCATGGCATTGAGTCTTCATTTTTCTGGTGATTCAAAAATCGAAAGAGTGGCCACTGTTGAAGCGAAGCTAGTGACATTTCTCGTTGAGCACGATCTACCCTATTCGCTTTCGGAAACTTGTGAAAAGTATGCCAGGCCCAGATCTTCTAAGCCAGGCCACTCTTGGTAGAACTAAAGCAACTAATATTGCTCGACAAGCGTTGGACCCTCATTTTCATGAAAAGCTTCTTGAAAACCTGAAAATGAATCTTTTCTCCGTAGTAATTGACGAGACCACATATTCCTCTGTAGCCAAACAACTTGCTGTTTGTGTCAGCTTTTGTGATGAAGCAACGAATGTGCAGGTAGATTTGCTCGCTCTTGTCGAATGCAGCGACGGATCAGCATCTGGTCTATTCAACCAGCTAGTGAAAGTGATGGATGATGTCAAGAAGGCGGGTGTTCCTCTACAAAACTGGGTCGGATTTTGCTCTGACACAACGAATTCTATGATGGGGATAAACCACTCAGTCAAAACACTTGTTGAAGGGAAATATCCCTGGGTTACAGTTGTGAAATGTAGCTGCCATCTGTGTGCCCTAGTTGCAAGTCTTGCTTGCAAAAAAACTGTCCAAGAGCCTCGAAGATCTATGTCGGACTGTGTGTAATCACTTCAGGCATAGTGCAAAACGCCAAGATGGATATAGGAAGGAATTTCAAGTCTTTACTCAAGTGGAATAGCACAGATTCCTTGCTTTGGCTCCAACACGCTGGTTGTCGTTTCAAAACTGTGCACGTCGTATTCTCGAACAGTGGGATACTCTTACGTTGGACTGGGACTCGTTGGTACTTGATGATCCCTCGCATGCTAATGATCATGTAAGAATGACACTAAACAACCCATACTCGAGGGTTATGATGTTTTTTGTCGAGTACCTGCTAGGAGAGCTGAATGAGTTCAACACCATCTTCCAGTCTGAAAAACCCCTATTCACCTTATGAAAACCCAGGTGGAAAAACTTCTTCGGACATTAGCCATGAACCTTATGAAGCCTTCATATGTTAGAACAGTCAACCCTTTTGACATAAATCGGCATGACGAAGTGAACTATCGTCCCGACGAAAATGTCTATATCGGCTACAAAGAGTATGATTTCCTTGTGGGGCTTGAAACGAGAGTAGTTACCAGGCCGTTTTGTAGCGGAAAGTCTCCAAATTTGTCGCTCCGCGAGGGATTTCTTCGTCGAAGCTGTTCAACAAATTCTTGACCATTTTCCATTCTCTGAAAATATCTACGAGCTAGTACACTTGCTTACCCCAAGCTCTAGTTATGAACTGAAAATTCCCAGTCTTCGTCAGTTCTTTGACTACTACGATTCTGTGCTTTAGAATAAAGCAAAGCTAGAGCAGGAATGGCGGTCTATACCAAGTGTAGCTCTACCTAGTACTGTCGATCTGCCTGACGTAGATGACATGGACATTGTCGTTTACTGGCACCACATCTTGCAAACGAAGTCACCAAATGGTAGTCGGATGTTCCTAAATGTCGGGAAAATGGTTCAGTACTTTTTCTCACTCCCTTTCTCAAACGTTATTGCCGAGCTCAAGTTTGCTCAAGGAAGTGAATACTGATAAGCGAAACCGACTGAGTGCAGTGACTCTTTCGGCAACACTGAAAACCAAGTGTGGCCTTAAGCACAATTCTAAAGGAGGGCTTGACTCGGGCAAGGCAGTGCTAGAGCTAGAACCCGGACTAGTCAAGCGTGTACTCAAAGTTAAGGATAGTGCCTCTTCTCGTGACTGTAACGTTTTGAACCAAAGCATTGTGTATGCTCTGGCCAAAGATATTGTTTGTGACACACGTGAACAGTCCGATTCCGATTAATCTTGTCTGTTTGTCTTGTATTATTTATCTGAATGTTCCTTCTTAAAGCTTTTGATATTGATTTTCATCAAACATTAATTGAAAAAGGTTGAGATACGAGAATCTAGTTACCCATCAATTATTCTATTGGATAGGGTTGAAGGCCCAAGGGAAAATCGCTTTTAATTTCTTCACTATTCACTTCACATTTATACGGTTTTCTCACCATGGACTTTCCCTGCTTTGGTACCTCAGCACTTTTACTTCTGTTGCGTGCTTGACAAAAACGATGAACGACAAATGTTTGTTCACGGACTGAGCTGACCATGCTTACCTTTGACCGCTGAAAAGAAGGATAGACAGCTCGTGTTTTCTCAAATTTATGACCGATCTTCACCACACTTCACTTGACACTGAGTCAACATTAATATTAAAGCAAGATTTTTCACCCGTACTCTCTCAAAAATAAAAAACACAGCTTTTCCGAGAATTTCGGGCATGCCGCGGTTTTTACCATATTTTGGTTCAAGGATGCCGCGGAAATGCCGCTTTTTGAAGAGGCCGGCGCCGCGGAGCGGTGCCGGTCGAGTGGCAACACTGCTTGATGATGCCTAGCATGTTAAGAGCTAGATATCAGTGTATATTCAATATCATTTTTGACCAATCAGAACAGCTTTTCGAGACAGCTGGCCCTTGTGGCCAGAGCTTCGGCTCAGTAATGTAAATCTGCCCAAGGTAATCAGAAAGCCTCATAAAAAAGGAAGTAAATTAAGATTTAAGTTCATTCGGAAACGATTGTACATGGACATTGGTGTCTAGCTAAGGACTAGTATAAATTCAGCATAACACACTTCTTCTTGATGAGACTATTTCAGGCCTACGGCTTTTGATATTTTCTCTAATGCTCGGATGACATATTAAAAATACTCCTACCCTTGGATTCTATTCCGAATTTGAGGTTTGTTTTATTAAGAAAGCCTCACTCCAGTTCATTTCTCGCTTTCTACATTTTATTAAGAGATTAAGTCACAATTAGATAACTAAAGAAGATCTGACAAACTTTTCTCGGTTTATTCAGGAATAGAAAGAACTTGCTACAGTAGGAAGTTCTTATTATTCCTAACCTTGTTTGGACAGAGAAGGAATCCTTTCTTAATAAAACAAGAAATATTTGCCTACTTCTTTTTTGTTAACATCATTCCCAAATAAATGTTGAAAGTGATGAATGAATTAGTGGAATGAGGCTTTCATATTGAAACATACCTTTGAGGGTAGACAGACGTAGGAGATTCTTCCAGCGCTACTGTTTCAAAAATGTACTCATGCGAACGGAATTATGGCATTAAAAAAAGTAATACTTATTTTGCAAACATTTTAGCTCTGTCAAATGTGAACCGTCAAAGACGGTTTTTTTTAAGTCTCGAACTTAAAAAATGAGTTCTAAATGAGTGTTAATATTGAAAAAAAGGACTTGTACTAATTGAAGCGAAGTCTTTTGAAATTGCCGAAGTATTGCAAAGAGCATAAAGAAATCTCATACTTGAAACTTCAGTTTGGAACGATTTTCGGTACTTATCTATTATAGCAACCCCACTCAAGAAGTGAAGTAAGGTTACTCCTAATTAAATATACTTAAATATGATGAAAATATAATACCTTAGTAACACAATTATGGAAACTACAACAAAGAATTATTGAAAGCAGGCCGCCCAGAACACGTTATGTTAAACACCTAACCGAACCAAAATACCAACTCTATACTATATTAAATATTTAATTAAAGTATACCTATTCTATATAGTACTTTATCTCACTGTGTCTAAGCTAATTGTCTCTGAATGCAGACAGACGAACCGGTTTTACGCAAACAGATCAGAATAAACTTCTTGAGTGGGGTTTCTATAATACATAATTACCCAATTTTCTATACTGGTCAATATTCTTTATGATTGTTCCATAAATATTAAAGAAGTTATCAGTGAATGGATTAAGAAAAATGTCCATGACTATAATTTCATACAGAATAAAAATTACACATGCTCTTCTTATTCTCTATTGCGTTATTTTCGCAATTTGCTTTAATAGTTAAAAAGCCTATTCCTCGTTTCAAAAGCTGCTGTTAAAATGTCTGTGTTAAATAAATATAACTTAAACACTACGTCTGCCCATCTCCTTTGACCCAAATATTAGGGTCAAAGCAAGTTTCTGAAAAACTTGCGTTAGGAGCAAGCTTAATTAACGCAAACTTGCGTTAATTAAGTAAATTACACTACTTTAGACTACGTTAGGGGGGCGTGCGGCCCCCTCGCCCCTCCCCTGGATCCGCCACTGCATCTATGTGCTAAGATCTTATATCATTTGACAAAGAACCCTTAAAAGTGAAATCTTAGCACTAAGATCTTACATCTTATGGCATTCTTTTGCAAACGTCTTTCATCATTCTGCTCTGATCAGCGGTCTAAGAACAATGATGATTATATCATCAAAGTTCTCTTATCATTCTTCTATATAGCTGAAAGATGGCGTCTTTCACACTTTTTGCTAACATCAGTGAGCTGTAAGATCTTAGAATCAAGATAAGTTAAAGAACGGAAATGTTTGCAGAAAGATGTGAGATCTTAGATGTAGTGGTATCTTAGTGCAAAAGAAGGGGCCTATTGACGCCAAAATATCTCCTTTTGTTCCTTTTTTTGCTAGAATCGAAAAGGGTTGGAGAATTTTAGTATTCTTGTTTAAGCAGAGTTGATTGTCAGTAAACAAAAAATCTAAAGAAATGAACATAAAAATTGATTATAATTTTAAATTTTTTCGAGAAATTACTTACCTTATTGCCTGAATATTTTCCTGAATAAATCCAAAAGTCAAAATAATTAGCCTTTAATGCACCCATACGTTGACAAAGTCAGATTTAGAAAATAGAAATTTCGAAAGGCTTTAGGGTGTTATTCGCTAGTTAGAGAGCGAAACCGGCTTAGTTTTCATTATTCGTGACTAGCAGAAGTTTGCCAGAGGGTTATCTGCGAGAAGACCATTATTGGATAGACTTGGAAAGGGAATCGAGCCAGTTAATGTAAAGTGTTTCTGGCTACTAGTTTTTGGCAGTATTTTAAAATTATTGCGCTTTTTTTATTGATAAAACTTCAAATTTCGGCTTTCCCCCTTTACCTGACTGTCAGTTACTTCAAAAAATGATCAGGATTTTTGAAAACCTTACAAAAACATGAAACAGACCCATTGTTAACGTTGTTTATAGCCAACAATTGATTATGACAATGGAATCATTGTCAGTTTTTAAATAGCTTACAACTTCGCTCCTTATTCGCGACTAGCCAGTCTCATAAGCCAGCTCCACTATCCATTGGTTTTTCGCGACTGGCACTTTTTAGCCCCCTAAGGCACGACATTTTATGAATAATCACATTAAATGGGCCATGCATTCTTTCTGATTTTCCATGTTTTTGTCAGGTAGAAGGCGCTATTTTTCCTGTTGTCTCTGCCTATCTATCATATTATGTTTGTTTTTTTCAATTTAATTAGAATGCTCATGATAAACTGAGTGTTTGTGGTGTCATTCTCTCGTTAGTATCAAATTACTTGACTAAATCGTTTACAAGAATGCTCCTTCTGGTTTTATAACGCATATAATAACACAGATTGTTCCTAAAAATTAAGATCTATGCCAAAAACGATGAAAAAAATGCATATATTAACCATTTTGATGGAATCATTTTTTAGTAGCACTCTACATACTGAAGCACATACTGTAGACAAAGTTTTAAGAGAAGAACAGTGCGGTTTTAGAAAAGGTAGATGATGTGTCGACCAAATTTTCACTCTTTGGTTAATAATTGAGAAGTGCCTTAGTTGTCAAACACCTTTGCTCCTCAGTTTTATAGATTACTATGAAGCGTTAGATTCTGTTGATAGAAGAGCTTTAGTAAAGGTTTTATCCTTGTATGGTATACCAGACAAAAACATAAAAGTGATTAGTGCTATGTACGAGAATAACACTGCTGCGGTTAAGGTAGGAAATGATCTTAAGGCGATCTTACTTTTTTCCTAGCATTTCAAGAATGAATGCTGAAATAAGAGCAATACGGCGAAAAATAACATAAAAAGAGAAAAATGTCACAATTTTTCCATTGTATTCGCGTTCAAAAAATATTATCAATTTTTATACTGAAGCACATAACACACACCAAAAATTCTAACCATGTTTTTCCCTTCTAGCGATGGGTGTATTAAAATCAGGTTGAGCAATGAATCTTCATTGAATGTTTTTTTTTTTCATTCACTTTTGGTTGGACTTTGTTAAATTGTTTTATGAATTTACTTTTATTTTTCAGCCCTATTCGTCAATTTACCAATATCAGTCGCCTTTCGAAGTGTTCTTGAAGGAAGGAGCGCACGAGGAGTCATATTACCAACAGAGGATTCAAGAATGGAATATACTTTTGATCCGGCAATATATAGACCAAACCTGAAAAAGTTAGACGCGTATTTTACATACCTTGAGGTAAGTCAGCAGAGTCATAAAAGGTTTTCACCAATTCGCAACTGTCAAGCGTGTAAACCAGAGTATTACGAGAATAGATAAATATACTAGCAAAAGAGCAGGCTTTGCCAACTTGTTTCCTTGCCAAATCCTTTTCTCGGAGTGACCTCTTGGCCTAGTTATTCGTTCTCCCCTACTTGCTATTGTTGACAGCTTGGGCATTTGGGCCTCGCAAAAGTGTCTTTTTTATGCCTAGACAAAAGTCTGGCTCTTTGGATATTCAATATATGCATATAAAATCAATTTTAGATGTACACATAAAAATAAGCTAAGCTTCCTTCTTTTTTTGATCGGCTGTTCTGATTAGAATATGTGTAGTGTTTGCTGTGCAAACTAATTCATGTTTTTTTGGTGGTTTGCTATGTGGAAGGAGAGCGGAAAGGGGGCAGAAAATATTCACCCATGTCCTGAAAGGACTGGAGCTTAAAGGAGTCTTGGCATAGGAACGACACAATTTGATACAAAAGAATTGGATAATAAATAAAACTATTTTGAATTAGCATGTTAGTTTTTTATTGGATTTTCCATTCTTTTAGCATATCCCCGGCACCAGAACGTTGCGAGTGCCCAAATCGCTTTAGCCCTTTACCCAGTGTTGTCTCTAGATTTAATGCATCTGTCGAATCTTCACTTGACAATTCAATGGATGGTTCTACTGAGATGGTCCTCTCAGGGAGACAATTTTAGTTCGGTTTGCAACGCTGAAAAAAGCTGTTTTCAATTAATAATTTCTGGGCATTTCTCGCTCTATGCAATCAGAATGAGTCTTGTCTCAGAATGTCTAAGTGTTTCCTAAAATTCATGGCTCCATCCGCTGGTTAGATGTCATGCAAAATAAACACTCAGCATTGTCAAACTTCTAAAGAATTTTGATGTGATTTATCTTTGGAGTAAAATAAAGGAACGTTTTCCCTTCTTTAAGGAGGAGTCATTAAATGGATTTCTATCAAAAGTGATATTTTCAAGATTATGGGTGAATAATTAAGCAAATGAAGATGTCATAAATCTTGTTTTCAAGAAATATGGAAAAGTTACCCGGATCTGCCTACTCAGCTTTTATGATTTTACTATATCACATTTCTTTTCTTTCCAAGGCATAACTGTTGTCAGGACCAGGGAAAAATTGGAAAAACGAAAGAAGAAATGTTTACAAATAAATAGTTGAAGCTTTAACACTTAGAAATAATAATATTCAGTATTGAAGTCAGTATTGAAGGTATAGTCTGTGCATTCTGTTCTACTGTATCCGATTTCCTTATTTATTTGAACATTATAAATTTTGTCGCACCTTATATTTTTTTTTTCAGATAAAAGAAGAGGCCTGCCGACAGAGACTCTTATGTGAAATGGGACTTGATACTGAGCGATTTGGTCCTATCTATGGTCTATTTAAACATGAGCTAAGGTAAATTGTCGTTTTTCTATGTTGTTCCTTTATTTTCTCGCAAATTATGACTAATATGGAGAGTTAACAAGTTTTCTCACCCAGTTGGACGTGGAATTAGTTATGTAGCAGGAGTTTGGGGATGTGGTACCCAGTTCTCCCTTGAGTTAATCCTGAGAATTATATTCTCAGGATCTCCGTCTCCGTCTGAAAAGTCTCCGTGATTACAGAAACACTGTTGATATCTGTATTTGAGATATGTGGCTAAAGTTGGTTTCAAAATTTTATAAAACAAGTTTTCACTGCTAAACTTAGTAATGCGGATTGTGATGAGCCGACTGTAGTTTTTAGATCACCGAATATGTTCCCAAATCAGGATATACTCAGACTGTCCTACGGGATCCATTACCATCCAGTCACTGACAGTGCTAAGCAGCTTAATAAACATGCACCACAGTTAAAGGGTGTAAACAATTAGTTCCACCATTCTACAATTTGTCTGAAAGCTCACTTACATTCTTACTGGTGACTGTATCTCAATTATCTTGGTACAAGAGGATAGGCTTGGTATTTATCTGATTTCTGATCTAGACGTTGCTGATGCAGATGATTTCAGTGTCCTAGATTAAAATGTCAGCAAAATATATGAATTTTTGAAGAATAGGTTTGAAAATTAAAGTTAAGAAAACTAAGTCGCTTAGACTAGAATGAACGAAAGTGAAGAGGTGATGTTTGGTAACGAGAAGATCAATCAAGTGGATAGCTTCACTTACCTGGATAGTGTTGTTAGTAGAGATGGTAGATTTTGTGAAGATGCAGAATAGCCAAGACTCAGGGTTTTTTTTTCATAGTAGATAGAAGTTCTGAGGAATAGAAAGCTAAGTCTGTGAATCAAAACTAGAATATTAAAAGCTACAGTGATGAGAGTAATCAAAAGTGGCTCTGAAACGTGGGTGCTTTGGAAGACAGAGAAGAATTTGTTAGATATTTTCTCGAGGAACTGTCTACGGGTGCTCATTTCACTGACCATATATCAAACAACAAGCTGTACAAAAACGTGGTTCTATCCACTTTATTAATTAAAAAAAAATTTCCGAAAAATAAGTTTTTCAAAGAAAAGTAAAGGTCATTTTAAACTTAAGCTCAGTTGATACGGATACCTGTTAAAATCCAAACTCAAAACGACCAGAAATTACTATTAAAGAATAAATGAAACCCAAAATGAACAGAAATTAAAAAAAAAATCGTAGCAAAAAATATACAACAATCAATAATATAAATGAACAAATAGACCTTAAAGCGAGTAGTACTTAGATTGAATATGAAAATCAAGCTTAAAACGAAAACTAATGTTTTGCTATAAAAGTATAAATGAAACTTAAAACTAACAGAAATTAAATATACAATCAATGCGAACAAACATACAATATATATTAATGTAAATGAATAAATAAATCTTAAAACGAGTGAAACTTAAAAAGAATATACAAATCAAGTTTGAATCGAATAAAAATAACTACAAACAAGAGTTTGGGTATCCCCTCACTGCAGAAGCCTAAAACCTACTGCGTCATTGGCGCTTTACTGAAAACAATTCTTTGAAATGTTTTCACTTTTGTAACTTTTAGAAATCAAAAATTAATTAAGATTTTAGGGAATAAATATCAGCACATGTATATTAAATTAACAATGCCAAATTTTTTCAGTAAACTCATTTGAATTTTTTTGCTATATAGTAAAAATGATTTTCTGGCTTTTAGAAAGCATAGGGGTTTTGAGCTCTACTCATATTAATTTATGCTCGTTTTGAGTTTGACTCTAATATTTATTTTAATTTTTGTTCGTTTTGGGTTTCATTTATTTATTGATACTGATTTGGGGTAGTTGTATGCTTGGTAGATTATATGATAGTCCGGACGCCAGGTGTTGAAAATGTGAATCATACCACGACGGAATGGGGCTGCTATGAGAATTAGCCTACCCTCCACCCCCTAAATTGAGCATGCGGATTCAAAAATACCAATGGCACTTGCTTGCGAGTGGTGGAACACTCCGAAACTTGACATTTTATTATATTTTGGTGTTTCATGCAAGAAAATGCATGTTCCACAAAGTTTGAGGTGCAGTTTTCCGCTGAAATACAAATGCCTAGAAGCCATAGAATGTTTTCATAACAAACTAAAACGATTAGTTGGAAAAAATGGCAGAGTTAAAAAAAAGTGGCAAAACTATATGAGTCTTCAACAGTCTTGAAAAGTATAAACAAAATCAAATTGAATATTAGATATATAATGATATTAATTGTTGAAAGATCCATCACTTCAAAATATTTTTTCACTGTAATTTTATTTTAATTTTCAATGCTGTAAGAACTGGAAAATAATAAATTTGTAATATACGAGCAATTCGTTTTCAATGAAGTACCAATGACGCAGAAGGCTTTAGGTTTTTACAGTTAAAGAAGGGGGCAGTATTCAAATTTTTTTTTAGTGAAACTATATTTGTCTTGACTAATTTTGAAAAGAACTAACAAATTAAACTGAATATTTGCTGCATAATGATATTAATTGCTAAAAGCTCATCAGTTTAAAATTTTACTGTAACTTTAATATTTATCTTCATTATTAAATACAAAAGAGAATATTTATAATATGATTCGTTTTCAGTAAAGCGCCAATGACGCAGTAGGTTTTAGGCTTCTGCAGTGAGGCGATACCCAAATTCTTGTTTGTGGTTATTTCTATTCGATTCAAACTTGATTTGCATATTCTTTTTAAGTTTCACTCGTTTTAAGATTTATTTATTCATTTACATTAATATATTGTATGTTTGTTCGTATTGATTGTATATTTAATTTCTGTTCGTTTTAAGTTTCATTTATACTTTAATAGCAAAACATTTGTTTTCGTTTTAAGCTTGATTTTCATATTCAATCTAAGCACTACTCGCTTTAAGATCTATTTATTCATTTATATTATTACTTGTTGTATGTTTTTTGCTATGATTGTTTATTTAATTTCTGTTCGTTTTGGGTTTCATTTATTCTTTAATAGTAATTTCTGGTCGTTTTGAGTTTGAATTTTAGCAGGTATTCGTATCAAGTGAGCTTAAGTTTAAAATGGCCTTTACTTTTCTTTGAAAAACATATTTTTCGGAAAGTTTTTTTTTAATTAATTTTTGTTCGTTTTTGATTGCAAAAAGTTTCAAGTTTTTATGGCATGGAGGGGGGGGGGGTACTTAATTTCCTATTATTCTTGAATTTAAAAAACAGATCTATAACTTTCAATTTAAATTGAATTAGGTTTTTTTCAAAGTCTATACGATTACCTCTTTGATAAAAACCTTATATATGAACAATAGACAACTTGCATAACTTGTGGACAACGATTGACAACAATGAATGGATTGAAAAAATAGCTCCAATAAGGGGGTTTAGACTATTTCACTTGCTGACACAAAGGGATTACGACTGTTTGGAATTGACCTTAATAGGATTTTTTGTGCCAAAGCAATTTTGCATCTATCACAGAGTATGTATTTTAACCTTATAGTTGGATAATTATAATAGATTTCCTATGTGTTCTTCCCATACAAAACCCCTTCCCATAACTTATAAACCCCCCTTAATAAGTTATGCCCTAGGGCATAACTTAAAACGCCTACTCCTAGGCCCTGGTGGGCTGTGTCGACACTGGAGTTTTTTGTTATCAGAACTTTGAACTATTTTAACAAAATGTCTATCTCAAAATTTTTATCTGATGCATTTATGGCTTGGAGGAGGGGGAAGGGATAGCTACCCTCCAATCTCTTTTGACTCTTAAAAAGTGAACAAGAACTTTAAATTTCCAATCAACTGAGCCCTCTCCAACGTTTATAGGAGCATCCATTCCCTAAGAAAAAATGGAAAGGATTTGGAAAGTCCTTAAATTACAACCCTTGCCCCGAGGGCTGTGGGGGAGTTGTCATCCTCAAAGACCTAATTTCCGGAACTTAAAACTACGTTTAATTAAATGGTTGTCTCAAAATTTTGATTGGATGTGTTTTTGGGGGAATTATGGGCGTGGGGGGGGGGCTAGTTGCCCTCCAATCATTTTCGACTATTAAAAAGGGCACTAGAACCCTCGATTTCCAATCGAATGAGCCTGTTTTGAAATTTCTACGACAACACCTTCTATAAAAACCTTATATGCCCCCAGGCAATGACTTAAAACTCTTTCTCTAAGGTCTCTGGGGGAGGTTCCTCCTCAAAAATATATATATTCTAAGTGGAAATCAACTACGCTGAGAAAACTTGCTATTTCAAAACTTTGATGGGATGTGTTTGGGGGAATAATGGGCGTGGGGGGTGGGCGAGGTGCACTCAAAACACTGTTTACCATTAAAATGGACACGCGCAGTTTGATTTTACAATAAAATGAAACCTTTTCGAATTTTCCAATACAACTCATGCTATAAAAACCTAATGTGCCCCAAGTGCCTAACTTAAAACCCTTGCCTTGAGGGTTTTGGGGGAGTTTCCTCCCAAAAAACAAATTTTCTATTTGGAAATGAACTACGCTGAACAAAATGGCTATCTCAAAATTTTGATTGGATGTGTTTGGGGAAATGATGGGTGTGGGGGGGGGAGGGGGCTAGTTACACTCCAATCGCTTTCGATTATTAAAAAGGGCACTAGCCCTTTAATTTCCAATCGATTGAGCCTGTTTTGAAGTTTCTAAGACAACGCCTTCTATAAAAACCTTATATGCCCCCAGGCCATACCTTAAAACCCTTGCCCTGAGGGTTGTGGGGGAGTGTCCCCCTCAAAAATATATTTTCTATCTGGAAATCAACTATGCTGAACAAAATGGCTATCTCAAAATTTCGATTGGATGTGTTTGGGGGAATTGGGGGTGCCGTGGGGGGGTCTAGTTGCCCTCCAATCATTTTTGACTATTAAAAAGGGTACCAGAACTCTCGATTTCCAATCGAATGATCTCCCTTTGAAGTTTCTACGACAACCCCTTCCATATGAAGTGCTTCTGGGAAATAATGGCCGTGCGGGGGGTCATTTGCCCTCAGATCACTTTCGACTAATAAAAATACCACTAGTCTTCTCAATTTTCAATTGAATGAGCCCTTTTTGGAGTTTCTACAACAACGCTTTCTATAAAAAGCTTATATGCCCCAAGGGCATAACTTAAATTTCTTGTCCTGAGGGCTCTGGGGGGGATGTCATCCTCAAAGACATAATTTTCAGACCTTTCTACTACGTTCAACAAAATGGCTATATTAAAATGTTGATCGGAAGTGTTTGGGGAAAGGATGGGCGTGGGGGGGGGGCTGATTTTTACTCCCATTGCCCTCGACTAGTAAAAAGGGCACTAGCCCTCTAAATGTCCAATCAAATGAGCTGCTTTTGAAGTTTATACGACAACGCTTTCTATAAAAACCTTATATGCCCCCAGGGTATAACTTTCAACCTTAGCCCTAAGGACTGTGTGGGGGGTATCATCCCCAAAGACATATTTTCAGGACCCTTTAACTTTTTTGGACAAAATGGCTATATCAGAAATGTTGATCGGAAGTGTTTGAGGGAATGATGAAATTGGGGGGGGGGCGGCAATCGCCCTCTGATCACTTTAGACTCTTTATAAGGGCACTAGCCCTCTCAATTTCAAATCAAATGAGCCCTTTTTGAAGTTTCTATGACAACGCTTTCTATAAAAACCTTACGTGTCCCCAGGGCATAACGTAGAACCTTTGCTTTGAGGGCTGTGGGGTGGGGTGTTATCCTCAAATGTATAGTTTCCAGACTTTTCAACTTGTGAACAAAATGGGTATCTCAAAATTTTGATTGGATCTGTTTGGGGAAAAGGTGGGTGTGGGAGGGGGGTTGGTTGCCCTCCAATCGCATTCGACAATACAAAGGGCACTAGCCCTTTCAATTTCCAATCGAATGAGCCCTATTTAAAGTTTTTCGACAACTCCTTCAATACGAAGTGCCCTGGTCTAAAAAATATAAAAATAATACATTGTACCAACATCGTTCTTTACTTAGGCAGCGCTATTGCAGTGCCTATGATGTATCTAGGCCCAAACGAAAAGCAGTCCGTTCCTGAATAGGGTAGGAAGAGGTCGTAAGGAAGTATTTAAAGAAAATTGGAAATTTTTTGGAGGGGTTTTGGAATGAAGCTTTGAATAGATTGGAGCGGAAGAGGAGGGTGCATAACTGTGTTGGGCTCAGGTAGCTTGGTGGTACATTGAGTTGTTAGCAATAGTAGTAGTAGCAGTATCATGAGCAATGTCAGGTTTTCACAATATTAGAATTTTCAACTTCAGTATAATTACTGACGTCCGCAAAAAAGAGACTTAGTTTTTTCCGAACATTTCGCTTTCAGATTCAAATATCCATCATTCACATTGAAAATAGTACATTTTACTAACAGAGATAGACTTTTTTAAGTCATAATCATTGGATAGTATAACGAAAATATCTATTTTGGACCAAGTCTGGGACTGAATGCCCTCCAGCCCAAATACTCTATTCAAATATCGACTTTCTAAATCTATTTTATCCAAGATGAAAAATTGTCTCCTTCGAAAAGATTTAGTCTTGCGCAAACAGCTAAATTGGACTGGGATTACAACCCTGGATGTGAGGTATCTACGACTCCAAAATGTTATACCACGCTTTCTTGTTTGTCTGAGTACGTAGCCTATATCTTGTCATCACAGAATCTAAAGTTTCATAAACTTCGTGGGGCTACAGTAAAATTCTCCTAATGTTAATCTGGTATACAACAAACAAGAATAATACTATGTTTTGATATAGATTACAAATTTTATTTATATTTATATAAAATATATGCAGGCTAATATATCAGCTTGTGTGTATATTTTTCGAAATAACAGAAGTTTTTTTTTTCTTGGCGAGTATTTATTACGTGTCTCCGAAGAATTTTTTGGTAGTTTAAGCAATCCTTCATTTAATCCCTAAGAAAAATCTTGACACCTTGTTCCCCCCTTTCTTTTAAAATGTTTGATTAGAGCCATCTTTTCTTTTAAGACATTTCTCGGTAATGGGATGTTTACAAAAAAAAATGTCTGATGATGTCACAGACAAGAGTTTGGAGTAAAAAACAAAAACAAATTCTTGTTCCCGGGATAATTCTTACTAAATTTTATCTGAGGTTCTGGGAAAATAAAGTTTTTGCTAAACTCAGCAGAAAAGACAAATTTTAATTCATTCACTCACGCGGATACCTAATAAAGGGTTTCAATTTTTACAGTATTTTAATCGTCATTGCATGTTTCAGGTCCTTTTCTTGCGAAATTATTTTTCATTAAAAAAAATTTTTTATCAGTGAGCTCGGATTCGTGACTACTTTTACGATTTTTTGCCAATCTCTATTCATTTTACTATTCACATTTTATTAGTTATTGATATATTTAAAAATATTATCAAACTTAACACTATAATATAATGTTGATAAAACTAATGTTATAAGTATTAACTTTACTAGACAGCTTAACCAATGTTTTTTGTTTATCAGTTTTTGTTTAAGAATTTAAGTAAGAAAATGTCAAGCAAATTTATAGTTTTAAGCTGAATATTAATGCTTCCTTATAGAATATGTTGCACGCTGAGCTACTTTGAGTAGAAAACACGGAAACGCTCTTGTTTTATTCCTTGTCAGGTTTTTTAGATCTATTTTCTTTTTTTTTTTCTTGAAGTGAATACTTCTCCTCTAATTTTGTAAAGGTAAATTTTTTCTGTTAAACCATAGTGTAAAATTCCATAGTAAAACAGCCTTACTGTGGTATACAGGCCCACTCTTGTTTGGATTTCAATTATTTTTATTAGTATATTTCTATTTTGGCTTCTATTTTGTATTGAAACGAGACATAACGAGCCAATTATTATTTTAAATACCTAACATTTTGTAGCACAGAAAAATAAATGCGGAATGAAATATGCATGCTATCCAATTGTTACCAATTAACAAAAAGAGAGCGAGAAAGAAGAGATAGGTATAAGAAAATACGATAACCATCAAATAAATTATTACAATTGATATTGCTCCGAGGATGAGGGTTTCTTATGAAACTTATGTCTTCGGTACCTGGGCTGGTGCTCTTTGGAATCTAAAATATGGGGGCAGAAGCTTTATAATTTGAAATGCGTAATATCTCCTTATATATATGGTGCTCCTTGGAAACTGTATCAATTGAATGATTTTTCAGTTCTGACAAATTTTAAATTTGGTTGCGATGGGCTTGGCCTCTGGGAAATTACTTCCCATCTTTTGCCACTTTTGAGCAACCATGAATAGTTTATAGAAAAAATAACATTTCATCTTTAACTTTTTTTACTTTGTTTTTTTTTGGTTCTTTGGAAATGAGTGACAGAGGTAGTAAATAAACAAAGGTTGGTTACAATTTTTCTCACCTTTTTTATTGATGTATGTTTTCCTAGCATAACATCTTTAGCAAGTACCAGTACCTTTTTGTATGGAAATGCTATCATGCTATCCACATTAGTTTTTTTTAATTTTTTTGAGCACCAAAATTAGCAATCGGCCTAGTTGGTTCTAGATGGCCTACCTTTGAATTTTTTGAGTACCATAATGAAATGAAGAAGGTGCTACTCCGAGTGCAGATCTAAAGGACACAACCCGGTTGTGAAAAAAACGACTTTTGTTTTCCAGAGGATGAATTACTTAAGTCTATAAAATAAATAAAAGTATTTATGTTACTTTACAAATAGTAATAAATTTTGAAATGAAATAAAACGATCAAAATAAGCCCTTACTGTTGGAGTTCATTTTGGTTTCTTTGATGGTTTCATTCTTGGGGTCTGAGGAGCATTTGTGAAAGGAAATGGACAGAAAACTGCTTGGGAAGAGCATCATGTATATAATTGAACATAAAAGACAGAGATCTAAATTCGGAAAAATAGTCTTAGAACGAAGAATTCCTGGATATATGATAAAAATACCTCTGAGGATTGTTGTTAAGAAGAAAGATTACCTATCAAAATTACATCATAGTTGTAGCGGTGGCAGCAAACTAGTAAAGATAAAAATCGCATTTAAAAAATACTGGCAAGTGAGAAAAAATTGACATTTCTAGCTGATTCAGGAATGCTAGCTATTATTTAAATTAGTCTTAATAGTAAAATATTATTTTTAAGAAAAATTTAAGAGAATTTTGAAAAATAGCTTGAAGCCCTAGATAATGGAGTTGGATCGAGCCAAAAATTACACCATTACAAACCTATGTACTTTTGTAATGATCAAAATACAATATTTAGAACAAAATCCATTTTTCGAAAAAAAGATCCTTTTTTAAAACTAATCTTTATATACACGATAAAGAATGACGTCATAACCGTAGTTTCCAGTCATAAATGACGTTATAATAATAACAGTCATAAGTGCGAGATTGTCCCAGAAAACAAAATCGTAGAAAATGAGTTCATAAACATTAAAAATTCCTTATGTTAAAATAAAATTGTTAGTTACACATTTGTTTTAAGCAGGGAAGGAATATAAGATGGCTCATATATGTGTTTACATGTAGTTATGCATTAGTTAACAAAGCAGTACAATAAGAAATGACACTTGTATCAGTTTTGGACCAACAGTTTCTTATGTACTTTCATATAGATTGCGCGCCATGTTTACAAATTTTAGGAAAAATTACTTTTAACTGTCATTATTTTAACTGTCAAATGTTTCTAACCCAAAAACATACAAATTAAGGTGTTGGATATATTTATTGTATGAAACCAATTTGTTACCTGGCTCACTGTGCACGCGCTAAAAGCTTCCTGAAAATCATTTTTTTTTTCTGTTGGTTTACCATGTTTTGAAATTTCATGACTTCAAATTGGTAAAAATACACAAAATTTTGATCAATCAGTAACCTTTATATAGTGTGTTAGTGTATATGTTTATTTATGATGTTCTTTGGTCTACGTTATTTGGAACTCGTCCCTTCGGAGCAATGGTGGTTTCACCTTACCTAAGTCGACCTTTCACGCTGGCTTAAATAATGACTTTAAAAATGTAAAGTTATTTCTGATTGGTGAGTTATTTTATGCTGATTAATCATTGACCATTTTACGTTAAGCAGCTTACTTCATGGAGGGACGGTTTGAAACTATTAATAAAGAGTGAATTTGTCTGATTATGTGCGTTAATCAAAACTGAAATTGCAAAGGCATGATTCGAGGTAAAAGAAAACAATAGGATTTACTCCTCCAAATTGAGATATAAGAAGTATTACGCTGATAGTTTTTGTCCAGGTTCCCATTTCATGATCAGGGGAAAGAGAGCAACACCTTATATTGTCCCATTTGTCCTACTACTAATCGTTTTACCTCCACTCACTGCTTGAATTTCTTAGGGGGAGTGGTGTCCCTTGTTAAGCCATGGTGACACAATTGGCTTTACATGGGAGCTATAATATACCAAGGCATAAAATGTAAAAAAAGATTGATGGTAGCTCGGCTATCCTTTGCCAAAACTTAGTATTTGTGTTTTTTAATTTTAGAAAAATCCTAAAGCAGTGATTAGTTTTATTTTTAGAACGAGAAAAATAGCCGGGAAAAAAAAAATACAGAATTTCAGATAGGATAACCGAACTGCTGCAGCGTTTGTTTTATTAAATTTAAAAAAGGTGTTTTTTTAAATAAAAATAAAGGGTTACGTCAAAACTAGGAAAAAACGAACAAAGATCACTCGGAATGTTAGGGGGCTATTAAAGTTTTTTGTAAAAGCATGGGGCAACAAATGACTATACAGTTTCTATTATACTATAGATATATATATATATATATATATATATATATATATATATATATATATATATATATATATATATATATATATATATATATATATATATATATATATATATATATATATATATATATATATATATATAAAATTGTTGTAAACTCTCAGGCAAACCCTGGCTAAATTTTAGCGCAGAGATTGGGATCAAGGGTGATCACAGCTTCCCTCAAATTCTTAGTAATTGCTATTCGTTTCAGGTTTAAAATCCGTTTTGTGCTTCAACATAAAAAATAATATTTTTTCTGTCCCTATAGGGATTCGGTACCATAAAAATCATTTTGCGACTTTCAGTGTCGGTTTACAGTTTCAAAGACAAAGGGCCTATGGGCAAATTTTCCCATCACGACGGGGAACCTCCAAAGTAATTTTGGTAAAAATCGATAGGGGATCTTAAATTTGTCAAAAGTTTGGAAAGCTAACGAGAAGCTAGTTCAAAACAAAGATAACGTATGATTTCTTACTAATTGGTTAAGCAAAATACTGTCTATTCAATGTACATACTCCCAAAAGTGTCAAATTATTCAACGATTCTTCTTTTGAACTGATATTTAATATTTTCTAAGCAGGTATGCTAGAATATTTTTAGGGACTACCCCTTTCTGAACTTTAAAAACAAATCTCTGATCAGTTCAATCAAAACACAAAATTCATACTTAATAATGATGCAATTATCATTAAATGTGAATAACTCTATCTCCAGCACAAAAAAAGGAAAAATTAAATGTTTTTTTCTAAAATTTCCTGGAAAGTATATGCCAGCTTTTATTTTTCTCTCGTTTATTCAGATCCCTCATCAAAGCTACAGAAATTATGGCAAGACCAGCCAATCCGTTCAGAATCGGTTGGCCATATAAACTAAAAAAGTTTATAATAGACGAGATAGGGTGATTCTTTAAGGTATCGCATCCTCTCAAATTGCTGATAAAAAATAAATTATACACTACTTTGATGGCGTTTAATTGCAATAAGTGCGACTGTATAGGAGTACGCCTTTGAAAGCTGGCATATCTTCCCATGACATATTGTCACTTTTAATAGAGTGGATATTTTACAGTTTCTAATGTTGTGACATTGTGCTCTGTTTGGCCCAAAATTGTGCTCTACGGCACAAAATAGCTGGAAACGGTAGTCTATTAAGCTAAGCTTATTATTAAAATGCTAGACTTATAAAAAGCTTAAGCGAGCCTTTCCTCGCTTTTTCCAATTGGTTTGACTCAGTTACTCTTAAGAAAAAGTTAAAACTTCGAAATAATCCGGGAGAGGAGAGACCTGAAATGCTCAAATGAATTTTCAGGTCATAATTTGTCCGAGGGGTTGGGGTGTTTTAGATGAATCAAGCTCTTAGGGATGCCTCTCATCCTTCTGATTATGTGACTCATGATGCACTCAAAACCGAAAATGACTTCTTATAAAGGGGTATAGCCAGAGTTTAAGTAGACATTTAAACCATTGGTCCACGGAGACCGGGACATGCACAAATCCCTGTAATTTCTTAGATTTCACGGGAAGAGGCTTTACGGTGCTATTTTCGTAACAAGCTCATTCTGAATATTATAGTGTTTTTGTTTTAAAATTTCAATCTTATTGACTGTTACGTACACAAAAATTCATTTTGAAGATACCAATGAATTCAGAAAAATATAAAGTAGGATTTTCAAGCATTGGTATAATATAAGGTAACATTTTTAAAATCGTACAAGCCTTGGAGATCTTGAGAACAGGTTTCATCCCATGAATATCCTTGCCTATCACAGTGTCGATTAACTTAATATTCTCCCTTTGCAGAGAAAAAGAAAGTTTTAAAACGAAGCTGATGATTAGGAATCGATTTTACCGCTATTTTGAAGCCCTCAGAGAAGGAGAAGGAGGACATCCCGAATCTTGCGACTCTTACCTGCGACTTTGTTCTTACGGCGCAAAGGAAGTGTTTAATCCTTTTGTATTGCGCCTTTTAAACTTAGCTCATCGTCATTTCAAACTGGAATTTGTTGACGACCTCTAATTCAAGAATGTGATATTAAAACTCAATTTTTGTATTTTATAAATTTGCTAAAAATTGAATTGAATATCTTTCAACTTTATTTATTAGACAAAGAAGTAGGATAAACAATTGCAAATGTAGCTGCCACTTGTTACCACCTCAGGGATGCAACTATGTGGCAACATAAAGGAACTCTAAAAGATTCCATCGTGCTTCTGATTGTAAAATATGTGAAAGCCACATATATTTTAAAATATACGACTATTTGGTTGAGTTCAGAAATTGTCTTAATGTCATTGATGAAATAAAGTTTGTGTTTCTGGTTGTTGGGCCCCTGAATTTCTGTGCATTTATTTATTATATTATATTGTGCATGCATTTATTATATTTATTTCTGTTAATTTTGAATTAATTTAGCTCTTCTCTTTTCTTTGAAAAAATTCTTTTGTAGGAAAAGTTTTTTTTTAATTAGTTTCTATTCGTTTTTGATCGACGTAGTCTTTTTCATTGGTAAAGAAAAGAAATTTTAAAATTTTAAAGGAGTAGGGCTGAAAACCTTTATTCCTTCCCAAGTCCAGAACATAATTTGCCTAACATTAATAATATTAACATTTTGATTACTAAATATCAGTGTATGTATATTAAACTGACAATGCACATTCATTTGTTTTTGTTCAGTAGTGTGCAAATTATGTTCTGACCTTGGGAAGGCATAGGGGTTTTGAGCCCTACTCATGTTAACTTCTGCTCGTTTTGAGTTTGACTCGGTTATTTTATTGTAATTTCTGTTCGTTTTGGGTTTCATTTATTTATCGATGCTGATTTGTGGTACTTTCACGCTTGGCAGATTATTTGATTTTATTTTTGCCCATTTTTGGTTTAATGGAGTTCTTTACTTTTCTTTGAAAAACTTATTTTGTAGGAAAAGTTTTTTTAATTAATTTCTGTTCCTTTTCTATTGACATAGTCTTTTAAGGGAAAAAGAAAACAATTCTTTAAATCTTTTCCTTTTTTTAAGACTTTATAGTTTGGCCTGCTATTTGTATGCTAGAGAAAAATTTTCAGCAATTTTTAACAACATACACCCTTTTAAAAATCTGGACACAAATAGTAGTGTTTAATGTAGTTTCATACCTCCTCTAGTTGAGCTGAAATCAAGGTTGTCACCGTCCGGGATTCATCCCGGTTTTTCGGGACTTTTTTTTGCGGTCCGGGATTTTTTTGTATCCGGGATTTTCTGGATTTTTTGTAAGAAAACCAGGATTTTTTCTAAAAACCGAGATTTTCGCTAAAAACTGGGATTTTTTTTTATTAAAAAGAGATTTTCAACAAATTGGGCTGATAGTCTACTAATTTTTTCTGTACGGTGTCACGAAGATTCTCGATTTTTGTTTGTTCCCTCTGGATTTGCGCTATTACACTGGGGCAACGATTTTTTGTTCGGGATTTGACTTTTAAAAATTCGACTCCAATGTAACGACGGGTGGCGAATTCGAAACAAAAACATTCGCTTGAGTTCTGGACATCATCTTATGAATCTCGAATGTATTCCGAAATCTAGGCCAGCGGAAGCGATAAATACCATCGGAAAACTTGTTCTGCTCAGTAAAGCTCAATTCCAATGTCTTTTTACTTCTGTGTTTTGCAAATGAAACTTCGTAAAAAATTAGTTTTATAAAGTCATGACCAAAGGCTCTGCCAGCATTCTGTGATTTCCTTAGGTTGTAGTAAGTTTCAATAGTTAAGGTTCAATATATATAGTCGTACGTTTGTGCTGTTTAAAGAACGTAAATCAATTGGTTCAAAAGATCGCTATCAGCGTATTCCCCTGATTTTTCTAATATTTTTAGACACTTTCAAGCGCATGACATTCCACTCAGTATTTAAGTTCCAAACTTTAAAAATCACAGATGAGTATCCAGACGAACGAAGAAAAATTGAAAATGTTTATCTGGATTACGTTCTTTAAGAAGACTTAGTGTTTATACTTGTGCTAACCGAGCTTAGTTTGATTTACTGAAGCTCATTTGTCCAATTTCTTAGGGTTTTCATTTGAGCCGTGACTACCGAAATGATTAATGTACCGTGCCAATAAATATCTGAGAAACTAGTTATTTTTTTAGTTGGTTGCTTTACTTACTGCTTTTTACTAATAACTCGGTAGTAACAGTTTTTCTGACTGTTGCTTTACAGTTTTCTCTTCAAATACCGAAAGGCCGGGTTTAATACCAAGAAATTTGGATTCAAAGTACCCAGATTCGGGAAAAAGAGGTTTGTTTTTCTTCCGGATTCTTTCGTGTGAAAGCAGCTGATTCCTTTTTTTATACACTGAAGAATCCGCGGACTAAATGTGTGAATGATATTGTTTGGATTTTTCTCAGATTTTAGTACTTTTGGAATCCAGGTTTTCTGGGTAGTGAAGTCGGGTCTTGGGATTTCAAGAGGATGCTTTTGTAAGACAAATGATAGTTCCGCTGTCCACTTCTTGATTGGCGAGACTTTTGCTAAACAGAAAAGTAGGCATGGTAAACAGGAAAGGGACATGTGAAGACGTGATAAAAGACAACTTTTACCACTTGCCAAGCCATATTGAATATTAGCGCGTCCAGACTATCTATTTTCTGGAAAAATGGGACAGAAATCTGGAAATGTAGACAGGTCTTCCGTCCCATTTTTTCGTTTTCTGGACACGAATAATTAGAGGGTCAGAAAATGGACAAATGGGAGGGAAGTGGTAATGTGGGCAGCTTTTCTGGAAAAAATGCCACGAAGAAGGAGAAAATTAGACACAATAAGTGATAAATAAAAATATTTGTCTAAGATTGTTTTGAAGAGAAAAAAGGTAAATTGTCTAACCGAGGCTCTACTGTAAATTTGTTTTCTATAGGTTTTGGCTCAGAAAAACAGATTCGATGAAGATGGCTGATACATTTGTAGCCTACAGATATTTTTTGAAAAAACCACAAAGTTTTTTTTTAAAGAAACCGTCTAGGCTGGACGACTATTCCTTTTTCCAGATTTCCGTCCCATTTTTCCAGAGAACGGATAATCTGGACGCGCTATAAGGCTGCGAAACGTGACGTCAATTCTTGGGCGGGAAATTCAAACAACGATGAAACATGGGCGCGTCGACACGTTTTCTCGATACTTTGGCGAATTTTTTTGGCCTAAAATGTTCGTCGTAGATCCTACTAATTTACCAGAACGTTTTCACGTCGAAATAATATTAAGAATATTGACAATCGATTGTTAGTTACAACTAGAAACCACGTTTCACCGTGCTACGTATTACGCACCTTGAGTTTTACGTCATCACTGTGCAGTTCTATGTTGTATAACCTAAACACTGTGTTCCAGAATTTTTTTTTTTAATTCCGGGATTTTTTTTTTGAAAACAAATCGGGATTTTATTTTTGAGCTGGTGGCAGCCCTGACTGTAAGCAAGGAGTGAAACAGCGGAATAGTAACCGAAATTCTAAAAACCGAATGTTGATATCAATACAAACATTAAAAGAATCACCTATTATGCTTGTTCTAAATATATAAGATTAACCAAGTTTAGTTCTACCCATCAAAAGTTACGAGCTTGAGAAAATTTGACTGATTTTTAAAAAGAGGAATCCAGGGGGGCGCGCACCCCCTTACATAGTCTAAAGTAGTGTAAGTAGAATGGGGGGTACCAGTCGTGACCCCACACCATATATGGGCATAGAGTCATTAGGGAGAACACGTGGTTAATGGGGTCAATGACCTAAATTTCCAAGGTCGATGTTGTTGTTGTTGTAAGTGCACGCTCTCAGCGAATGTCAAGGTCGATGTTGTTGTTGTTGTTTTTGGCACGCTCTCAGCGAATGTCAAACACCTGTGCTGTCGACCTCAATGCACCTATCGTGAATCAATAATTCCCCTTAGAAACAACAAATTAATTCCCCTTTCTTGACAGATCAATCAATCAATGACATCATCTGTCAGACTTTAAAAATTTTCGCATAGAAACGATTCTCCAGGAATAGATCAAAGCCATTAATGTCTTTGCCTCGAAAACAACTCTTTTGGTCGAACTCCAAAGGATATTAATAGCCAAAGGCCTTGGAAACAATTCTCCAAGAAACATCTTAGCGATGAATTGTTTTAGCGCGGGAATCAGCTTTCTTATTAATTTGAAATGCATTAGCGCAGAGATGCCAAAAACAAAAGGAACACGCTGAATTGCGTTTAGGGATTATTTGGGCGAAACTGTTTTAGACAGGTTATGGAACTATTTCGGCGAAACAGTTAGAGACATTTTAAAAGATGATTTTTGAAGAGATTTTAGAAGAGAATTTAATGGTGAAACTCTGTGGTCGTTATAATACACAAGTTTCATATGAACAGTGTTGTGAGGTCCTCTAACCCAACCCCAAAGGGTTCCAATCCTCCTACCCCAACCCCGAAGGAAGCCCCCGGTCCTCAAAGGCCCCCCAAGCTCCCAAAGGGCCACCGGCGCCCCCAAAGGACCACCCAGACCCCCAAAGGCCATCCCCGGGCCCCCCAAAGGCCCATCGAGGCTCCCCCAAAGGCTCCCAAAGGACCAACGGGGTCCCAAAAGCCCTCCACCGGTCCCCAAATGTCCCCCAGGCCCCCAACTGCCCCCCGGATCCCCCAAGGCCCTCCCGGTGCCCCCAAGGTCCTCCCGGTGCCCCCAAAGGCCCTCCCCCGGCCCCCAAAGGTCCCCCGGACCAGAGAAGCGCCGCCGGGATATGCCGTGGGCCAGGAAAGCGCCGCAGGATGTGCCGCAGGGATGCGCCGCGGGTCAGGAAATCGCCGCAGGGGATGCGCCGCAGGGAGACACCGCAGGAAAGCGCCGCAGGATGCGCCGCAGGGATGTGCCGCAAAAAAAAAAGTAAACTAAAAAGTAAAAATTTCGAAATGTTATCCCCCAAACGGCCTTCTCAGACCCCCAAAGGCCCTCCCCTGGTCCTCAAAGGCCCCCCGGGCTCCCAAAGGGCCAACCAGCCACCAAGGGTCCCCCGGACCCCCAAAGGTCCTCCCCCGGGCTCCCAAAGGGCCAACCGGCCCCCAAGGGTCCCCCGGACCCCCAAAGGCCCACCCCCGGTCCCCAAAGGTCCCCCGGGCTCCCAAAAGACCACTCAATCCTCAAGGGCCCCCCGGATCCCCAAACGCCCTCCATGGGCCCCAAAGATCCTCCCCCGGTCCCCATACAAACGCACAAAAACTTACACACACACAAAAACTTACACACACACACAAAAACACACACACACACAAAAACTTACACACACACACCAAAACTTACACACACAAAAACTTACACACAAAAACTTACAAACACACACACACACACAAAAAATTTAAAATTCACAAGATAAATGACCATAACACGATCTATAAAAATAAAACCCCATAATACACACACACACACACAAAACATACACACACACACACACGATCATTCACACACACGCCCCCATATACACACACACAAAAACTACAACACGCACACACACACAAAAACAAACAAATGAACACAAAAAAAACTCACACACACACACACACACAAAAAAACTTACACACACACACACACACAAAAAACTGACACACACACACACGAAAAATAAAACAAAAACGACAAAACTCACACACACAAAAAAATACACACACACACACACAAACTTATACACACACACACACACACAAAACTTACACACACAAAAAAATACACACACACACACACACACAAACACAAACATACACACACACACACAAAAAAAACTTACATCCACACACAAAAACTTACACACACACACACAAAAACTTAGACCCACACTCAAAAACTTACATTCACACAAAAACTTAAATGCACAAAAAAAATTACACACACACAAAAAATAAAACAAAATCACCAAAACTTAAACACACACACAAAAACTAAAAATCACACACACATGAAAACTAAAACAAACACGCAAAAACTTACACACACACGAAAAAACTTACACACACACAAAAACTTACATACACACACACACACACACAAAAACTTACACATGCACACTAAAACTTACATTCACACAAAAACTTACATGCACACAAAAACAGAAACTTACACACACACAGAAACTTACACACACAAACAAAAGAAAAATTACACACACACGCAAAAACTAACACACACACAAAAAAATACACACACACACACACACACAAAAAAAAACTAAAACAAGAACACAAAAAACTCACACACACACTCACAAAAACTTATACACACACACACACACACACACAAAAAATACACACACACCCACCAAAACTAACACACACACGCAAAAACTTACACACACAAAAACTTACACACACACACACACACACACACAAACTAACACAGGCAAACGAAAACTAACAATCACAAAAAAAATTACAATCACACAAAAACTAACACACACACACACACACAAAACAAACACACACACACACACTAAAACTTACACACACACTAAAAAACTAACACACACACACAAACTTACAAACACACACACAAACACACACAAACAAACACAAGAACACAAAAAAAAACAAACACACACTCACAAAAACAAACACACACACACACACAAAAAAAATAGACATACACACACGAACACAAAAACACACACGCCAAAACAAACACACACAAAAACTGACACACACACACACACACACAAAACTTACAAATGCACACGAAAACTTACATGCACACAAAAACTTACATGCACACAAAAACTTACACACACACACACACACAAAACTTACACACACAAACAAAATAAAACTTACACAAACACGCCAAAACATAAACCAACACAACAAAATATACACACACACACACACACACAAACATAAACAAATGAACACAAAAAAACAAAAACACAAACGCTAACAAACATACACACACACACACAAAAAAAACTGACACACACACACATGAAAACTTACACACACACGCCAAAACTTACACACACAAAAACTTACACAAGCACACCCAAACATACACACACACACACGAAAACTAACACACACACTCAAAAACTTACACACACACACACACACACATACACACACACATACACACACACACAAAAACCTACACATCAACACCAAAACTTACATGCACACGAAAACTTACATGCACACAAAAACTTACACACACACACACACAAAACTTACACACACACACACACACACGAACAAACACACACCTACGCCAAAAAATACACACACACAAAAACTTACAAACACCAACACACACACACACACAAACATACACAATAACACAAAAAAACACTCACACACACTCACAAAAACTTGAACACACACAAACAAAAAAAACAAAAACAAAAACAAAATAAATATTAAAAAAACCCGAAAAAAAATACAAATACACGCCAAAAAATACACACACACACACACACACACACACAAACATACACACACACACACAAAAAACAAAAACGCAAAAAAAAAAAAACACACCCCCAAACACACACAAACTTACACAAACACACCAAAAAATTCGCTAAACACTCTAAAGAAAAGACCCCCAAAAAAATACACACCCAAAATAAAACTAACAACCCCACTCTAACACTTACAAGCAAACAAGAACTAACATTCACACAAAAACTTACACACACACAAAAACTTACTCACACTCAAAAAAACTTACACACACACAAAAAAAATAACACAAACACACACGAAGACATAAACACACACGCACAAACTTACACACACACAAACACAAACACTCACACACAAACACACACACACAAAATCTAACACAGTCACAATAAAAAAAACATTCACAAAAAAAAAAATAAAAAATCAAACTAAAAAATAAAATAAAAATAACTATAAAAATCAAAAAATAGAATAGAAAATATCTCTAAAAATAAATAGAAACCAAACTTTAAAAAAGAAATAATATATCAATTACACACACACACACAAAAAATTACACACCAACAAACTTACAAACACACACACACAAAAACTAACACCCACACACAAAAACTTAAACAAATACAAAAAAACTTACACACACACACGAAAACTTACACACACACAAAAACTAACAAACACGCACAAAAAAATACACACACACACAAAAAATTACACACACACACACACACAAAACTTACGCACACGCACGACAACATACACACACACACACACACACACACACAACACACACACACACACACAAAACTCACACACACACACACATGAAAACTTAAAAACACACGCCGAAACTTACACACACACAAAAACTTACACACACACACACACACACACACAAAAACTTACACATGAAAACAACAAAAACTCACACACACACGCACAAAAACTTACAAACACACACACACACAAAACTAACACACACACACACGAAAACTCACACACACATGCCACACACATACACACACACACAAACATACACACACACATACACACAAAAAAATTAAAAACACACAAAAAAACAAATAAACATACAAACACACACAAAAAATAACACACACAGAAACAAGCTTAGACACTCACACACTAACCAACACACACACAAACTTAAAAACCCAAGAAAAAACAAAAAATCACACAAAAACATAAATTCACGACAAAAAATAAAAACACACACACAAAAATTACACACACGCAAAAATAATTGCACACACACACACAAAAACTTACACACACACACACACACACACAAACATACACATCCACATGAAAACTTACATGCACACAAAAACTTACACACACACATACACACACACGAACACTAACACACAAACACGAAAACACATACCCACACAAAGTATTAGACACAAAGAAAATTAAACACACACACACACATAAAAACTAACACACCCACGCACAAAATAACACCCACACGCAAAAACTAACATTCACACAAAACATAACATGTACACACAATATAACACACAAAAACAAACACACAAACACTCACAAACACTAACACACACACACAAAAACTTACACACACACACACGAAAACAAACTAACAAGCACACCATCACATACATACATACACAAAAATTACACATGCAACCGAAAAATAAAATGAACAAAAAAACTAACATGCACACAAAACTTACACACACGCACAAAATCTTACACGCACACACAAAAACTTACACACACACACACTAAAAATTACACACACACACGAAAAATTACAAAAACACACACACACAATTACACACACACACATGATATAATTAAATAATACTCGTTTTATTACAATAACACTAAGTCTCGTAAAAAAACAACCAAAATTACACACACACACACACACACAAAAACAATCACATGCACATGAAAACTAACATACGCATGAACTTAAACATCCAAACACAAACATACATGCACACACACACACA
>NC_142799.1:30505478-30507978 GCF_049724085.1 Artemia sp. Qi Xiang Cuo
AAAAATTAAACACACACACTAAAAATAAAACACACGCACAGACACCAAAAAAAACACAAACAAACAAAAAAAATTAAACACACACACGATAAAAAACACACACACTCAAAAACTTAAACACACACAAAAAATTACACACACACACAAAAAAAAACTAAAACATGCACACGAAAACTTACATGCACACAAAAACTTACATGCACACAAAAACTTACACACACACACACACACACACACAAAATCACACACACACACACACACAACTCACACACACACACACACACGAAAACATACACACACACCCAAAAAATAACACACACACACAAACTTACACACACACACACACACACACACAAAACTTACACAAACACACGAAAACTTACTAGCACAAAAAAACTTACATGCACACACAAACTTACACACACACACACACACACACACAAAAAAAAACCAAACAAAAACACACGAAAAATCACACAAACACGCAAAAACTTACACACATACAAAAACTTACACACACACACACACACACACACACAAAAACAAAAACTTAAACATGAAAAAAACAAAAACTCACACACAAACACACAAAAACTTACACACACACACACACACACACAAAACTTACACACACACACACGAAAACTTACACACACACTCCCAAACTAACACACACAAAAACAAACACACACACACACACAAACACACAAACTTACACACACACACACAAAAACTTACACACACACACAAACACACACAAACTTACAAACACACACAAAAACTTACACCCACACACAAAAGCTTAGACACACAAAAACTTACACACACACACACAAAACTTACACCCACATGCAAAAACTTACATGAACACAAAAACTTACATGCACACAAAAACTTAAACACACACACAAAACTTACACGCACGCACAAAAACTTACACACACACACCAAAAATAAAACACACACCAAAACTTACACACACACACACACACACACACACACACACACAAACTTACACAAGCACACTAAAAATTACAGTAACATAAAAACTTACACACACACAAACACACACACGAACACTTACACAAACACACGGAAAAACTTACACACACAAAAGCTAAGACACGAACACACTTACACACACACACAAAAACTTACAGCCACACGAAAAATCTAACATGTACACAAAAACTAAAATGAACACAAAAAATAAAACGCACAAAAACTAACACACATGCACAAAAACTTACACACACACACAAAAATACTACACACACACACACACAATGAAAATTTCACGCA
The DNA here is from genome assembly GCF_049724085.1 of Artemia sp. Qi Xiang Cuo. Classification (NCBI taxonomy): domain Eukaryota; kingdom Metazoa; phylum Arthropoda; class Branchiopoda; order Anostraca; family Artemiidae; genus Artemia; species Artemia sp. Qi Xiang Cuo. Next base: position 30,506,781 of record NC_142799.1, read on the forward strand.
CACACATGAAAACTTACTACACACACATTACACAAACTTACACACACACAAAAACTTACACACTTAGCCATATCACAGTTACATTATCTTAATTTTTCAAATTTCATTTTGAATTTCTGTCGTGAAATGCAAGAGTTGGAATATTTCAGTAGTGACTTGTTGTGCTTTACCTCTCACAGTTACATTCTCTTGATTTTTCGAAGTTCATTTTGAATTTCTGTCATGAAATGCAAGAGTAGGAAAATTGGGGTCTTAGTCCACCAGCCTGAATGGTGGAAATCCACTAGCTCAGTATCGGGGTCCCAGTCCACCAGCCTGAACGGTGGAAATTCACTAGCTCAGAATTGGGGTCTTAGTCCACCAGCCTGAATGGTGGAAATCCACTAGCTCAATATTGGAGTCTCAGTCCACCAGTCTGAATGGTGGAAATTCACTGTTTAAGTTAGGTTAGGTTAACTTATCATGAGCGCTCATGATAAGTTAACCTAACCTTTTCCGGCGAGTATGGTTAGGTTAGGCTAGATTACAGTTAGGTTAAGTTAGGTTAGGTTACACGTACGCTTCACTTAGGTTAGCTTAGGTTAGGTGAGAGACAGGCAAAAGTTAGGTGTATGATTAGGTTAGGTTAGGTTAGATTAGTTAGGTTAGGTTAGGTTAGGCTAGGTTAGCCTACGTACGCGCGCGTACGTAGGCTAACCTAGCCTAACCTAACTTAACCTAACCTAACTTAATCTAACCTAACCTAACCTAATCATACACCTAACTTTTTGCCTGTCTCTCACCTAACCTAAGCTAACCTAAGTGAAGCGTACGTGGGCTAACCTAACCTAACTTAACCTAACCTAACTTAATCTAGCCTAACCTAACCATACTGCCGGAAAAGGTTAGGTTAACTTATCATGAGCGCTCATGATAAGTTAACCTAACCTAACTTAAACAGTGAATTTCCACCATTCAGACTGGTGGACTGAGACCCCAATATTGAGCTAGTGGATTTTCACCATTCAGGCTGGTGGACTAAGACCCCAATTCCGAGCTAGTGAATTTCCACCGTTCAGGCTGGTGGACTGGGACCCCAATACTGAGCTAGTGGATTTCCACCATTCGGGCTAGTGGACTAAGACCCCAATTTTCCAACTCTTGCATTTCATGACAGAAATTCAAAATGAACTTCGAAAAATCAAGAGAATGTAACTGT
>NC_142799.1:30510478-30511630 GCF_049724085.1 Artemia sp. Qi Xiang Cuo
TGCGTGTGTGCTGTGTGTGCGTGTGCATGCTTGTCGTGTGTGTGTGTGTAAGTTTGTGCGTGTGTGTGTTTCGTGTGTGTGTGCTGTGTGTGTGTGTGTGTGTGTGTTTGTGTGTGTGTGTAAGCTTCTTGTGTGTGTGTAAGTCTTGTGTGTGTGCGTGTGTGTGTGTGTGTGCATGTGTGTGTGTGTGTCGTGTGTGTGTGTGTGTGTGTGTGCTAAGTTTGTGTGTGTGTGTGAGCTTTCTGTGTGCATGTAAGTTTTTGTGTGTGTGTGTAAGTTTGTGTGTGTGTGTGTGTGTGAGTTTTGTGTGTGTGTAAGTTTTTGTGTGTGTGTGTGTGTGTGTTTGTGTGTGTGTGTGTAAGTGTGTGTGTGTGTGTGTGTAAGTTTTGGTGTGTGCATGTGTAAGTTTTCGTGTGTTTGTGTGTTTTTTTTTGTGTTTTTTTATGTGTTTTTGTCTGTGTTTGTTTCTGTGGTTTTGTGTGTGTTTGTGTTTGTGTGTTTTTGTTTGTGTGTTTTTTTGTGTGTGTATGTGTGTGTGTAAGTTTTGTGTGTGTGTGTGAGTTTTGTGTGTGTGTGTGTTGTGTAAGTTTGTGTGTGTGTGTGTGTAAGTTTTTGTGTGCATGTAAGCTTTTGTGTGCATGTGTTTTCGTGTGCATGTGTAAGTTTTTGTGTGTGTGTGTGTGTGTGTGTAAGTTTGTGTGTGTGTGTGTAAGTTTTGGCGTGTGTGTGTGTGTTTTCTGTGTGTGTGTGTGTAAGTTTGTGCGTGTGTGTGTGTGTAAGTTTTCGTGTGCATGTGTAAGTTCTTTGTGTGTGTAAGTTTTGGCGTGTGTGTGTGTTTTCGTGTGTGTGTGTGGGTTTTGTGAGTGTGTGTGTGTGTAAGTTTTTGTGCGTGTGTGTGTGTTAGCTTTTGTGTCTCGTGTGTAAGTTTGTGTCGTGTGTGTGTGTGTGTGTGTGTAAGTTTTTGTGTGTGTGTGTAAGTTTTGGCGTGTGTGTGTGAGTTTTCGTGTGTTTGTGTGTGTAAGTTTTGTGTGTGTGTGTGTGTGTAAGTTTTGTGTGTGCATGTAAGTCTTTGTGTGCATGTAAGTTTCCGTCTGCATGTGTAAGTCTTTGTGTGTGTGTGTGTGTGTGTGTCTGTGTGTGTGTTTTGGCGTG